>NC_042979.1:35727098-35822098 GCF_901001165.1 Salmo trutta
TCAGGGTTCCAGCAGGTCTGGGACAGGTAGCACTTCCGGTGAACAGGTCAGGGTTCCAGCAGGTCTGGGACAGGTAGCACGTCTGGTGAACAGGTCAGGGTTCCAGCAGGTCTGGGACAGGTAGCACGTCCAGTGAACAGGTCAGGGTTCCAGCAGGTCTGGGACAGGTAACACGTCCGGTGAACAGGTCAGGGTTCCAGCAGGTCTGGGACAGGTAGCACGTCCGGTGAACAGGTCAGGGTTCCAGCAGGTCTGGGACAGGTAGCACTTCCGGTGAACAGGTCAGGGTTCCAGCAGGTCTGGGACAGGTAGCACGTCCGGTGAACAGGTCAGGGTTCCAGCAGGTCTGGGACAGGTAGCACGTCCAGTGAACAGGTCAGGGTTCCAGCAGGTCTGGGACAGGTAGCACGTCCAGTGAACAGGTCAGGGTTCCAGCAGGTCTGGGACAGGTGTACGTCCGGTGAACAGGTCAGGGTTCCAGCAGGTCTGGGACAGGTAGCACGTCCGGTGAACAGGTCAGGGTTCCAGCAGGTCTGGGACAGGTAACACGTCCGGTGAACAGGTCAGGGTTCCAGCAGGTCTGGGACAGGTAGCACGTCCGGTGAACAGGTCAGGGTTCCAGCAGGTCTGGGACAGGTAGCACGTCCAGTGAACAGGTCAGGGTTCCAGCAGGTCTGGGACAGGTAGCACGTCCAGTGAACAGGTCAGGGTTCCAGCAGGTCTGGGACAGGTAGCACGTCCAGTGAACAGGTCAGGGTTCCATAGCCGCAGGCAGAACAGTTGAAACTGGAGCAGCAGCAATGTCAATGATTCAATCAGCATTGATGTAATCTGAAAGTTGAATTCTTACTGTTATAATGTCCCTATATTTCAGCTGTTGATCCTCTTCTTTCAAACCCAGGTGAGTGTAACACACTCAACTCTCCCCATTCAGTGCTACAACGCCTTAGTATTGAATAAACCTACATCACATTTCAGCCAACTATATCAGCCAATGGTTTCATTACTTCAGCAACAATATCAGTGTTTCTAATAACAGTTGGTAAGACCCACTAATAATACTGGCTGGTGCTGAATAACCAACAGAGAAATTACTATGGTGTTCTGTTGTGTTTGTAGATGCCCAGGTCCTGTCCCCAGTGCAGCTGTTTGATAAGACTATTATGGTGTTCTGTTGTGTTTGTAGATGCCCAGGTCCTGTCCCCAGTGCAGGTGTTTGATAAGACTATTATGGTGTTCTGTTGTGTTTGTAGATGCCCAGGTCCTGTCCCCAGTGCAGGTGTTTGATAAGACTATTATGGTGTTCTGTTGTGTTTGTAGATGCCCAGGTCCTGCCCCCAGTGCAGGTGTTTGATAAGAGTATGGTGGTGAAACAGATACACGTTGTAGAGCCTCAGGACCTCCTCATCACCAGGGCTGACAAAGGTGGGTACTATCCTTAGTTAGACCAAGCAGCTGTTTCTCCATTCCTACATATCTTTCTCCCTTTCTTTTTTCATCTGCTTCCTCCTCTTTCTCTCCCTCACCTTCTCTGTCTCCCTTTCTATTTTTATCTGCTTCCTCCTCTTTCTCTCCCTCACCTTCTCTGTCTCCCTTTCTATTTTCATCTGCTTTCTCCTCTTTCTCTCCCTCACCTTCTCTGTCTCCCTTTCTATTTTCATCTGCTTCCTCCTCTTTCTCTCCCTCACCTTCTCTGTCTCCCTTTCTATTTTCATCTGCTTCCTCCTCTTTCTCTGCCTCACCTTCTCTGTCTCCCTTTCTATTTTCATCTGCTTCCTCCTCTTTCTCTCCCTCACCTTCTCTGTCTCCCTTTCTATTTTCATCTGCTTCCTCCTCTTTCTCTCCCTCACCTTCTCTGTCTCCCTTTCTATTTTCATCTGCTTTCTCCTCTTTCTCTCCCTCACCTTCTCTGTCTCCTTTTCTATTTCCCTTCTTTAATTTACCTCCCGACCACTCCTATCCACCTTTCTCTCCCTCTCTCTCTCTTTTTCCCTACCTCCATCTCTCCCTCTCTCTCTCTCTTTCTCCCTACCTCCATCCCTCCCGCTCTCTCTCTCTCTTTTTCCCTACCTCCATCTCTCCCACTCTCTTCCTCTTTCTCCCTACCTCCATCTACCCCTCCCTCTCTCTCTCTCTCTTCCTCCCTCCATCCATCCCTCTCTCTTCCTCCCTCCATCCATCCCTTCCGCTCTCTCTCTCTCTTTCTTCCTCCCTCCATCCATCCATCCATCCATCCCTCTCTCTCTCTCTCTCTCTCTCTCTCTCTCTCTCTCTCTCTCTCTCTCTCTCTTCCTCCCTCCCTCCATCCCTCTCCTTGTGTATTTTAGGGTGTTTACTTGTCTCTCAGTCGCTCTAGCGAACACATTGATCTCCCTTTGTGGTCTGAGGGGGCTGACCTATACACATCCTCCCCCTGTAGACTGCTGTGTGTGTGTGTGTGTGTGTGTGTGTGTGTGTGTGTGTGTGTGTGTGTGTGTGTGTGTGTGTGTGTGTGTGTGTGTGTGTGTGTGTGTGTGTGTGTGTGTGTGTCCTGCAGGACCAGGTTCTGGGTTGACCTATTGAGATGCACTTTCCACTGGTATTAGAGAGGGAGAAAGAACAGAGAGAGGGAGAAAGAACACAGAGAGAGAGAGGGAGAAAGAACACAGAGAGAGAGAGGGAGAAAGAACACAGAGAGAGAGAGGGAGAAAGAACAGAGAGAGCGAGACAAATATGAAGGAAGTAAGTGAAAGAGAGAAACAGACGGACACACACAGAGACAGTCACATAGACAGACAGAACAGAAGAAATTGTAATGCCAATGCAGCTTGTTTGAATTTTAATTAACCTTTTGTAAGAAATTCCATTCCAAATGACATATAGCACCAATCACACATGCCAGTCTTGTATTTCCATACATTCTAATTAATGCACCATAATAGTGACAGACAGAACTCACTAAATTGTGACAGAGCATCTCTTTAAATTAGCTGCTACCAGTGTTAGGATTCCATAGAGATTTAATTAAGCCTATTTTAATCTCACACAACATGTTGTGACAATAGTCCAAGATTGCCTTCTGTTAAAGGACCAGTGCAGTAAAAAATAAAAACACATTTTCCTGTGTTTTATATTATATTGAAACTATCACTGGAAAAGAGTGATTTTTTAAATCAGTATTATTTCCTGATAGTTGCTGGTTGGTTTGCATAGGTGGGAGAGTCGGCATTCCATTGTGACATCACCATGCAGTAAATTGGTTAATAGACCAAAAACAAAGTGAGTTCCAAACCTCTCGGCCAATAACAGCTCGATCTCAGTTTCTCCCTCCCTACTCAGACCACTCCCAGACAGTCTTAGCAAAATCTTGCTTGATAAATAGTTTTTTGCTAAAAAGTCTAGAACGGTAAGGTACACAGAAATAATATGATATTGAAATAAAACGGCTAAATTTGGCCTTTAACATGCTACATGTGTCAGAACACAGGTGGTTTGTGGGTGGATACAGACTACAGTGGAAGACTATTACAGAAACATGTAAAACAGAAGAACATTTATAAAAATTGTACTAAATGTCCAATCTGGAATATTTGCATATTTATAACATTTTGATTTCATGGACTGTCAGGCCACAGCTGTGTTTATTAATTTGAAGCTGGTTACATTTCTCAATCGCTATCCTTCGTCTTATATCTCAGGGCTACTTTTGGGCTGAAACACAAACCCCAGATTAGCTTTAATGAGGATGTTTTGTTGTGTTGTTTTCCAGGGAAGGATGCACGTCTCTATGTGTTCAGACTGAGCATGCTCAAGAGAGGCCTGGAGGAGAGGCAGCTGGTCCGCACCAAGTGTGACAGTCGAGAGAACAAACTGGAAAAGACCAAAGGTACACATATGCACAGACACACACACACACAGGGGTGTCATGCACCCATTATTTTGGAGGGGGCACAAAGTATGTGAGGATCCGGTGGGGGTGGTCCATCTGAGAATTTTTCAAACATCTGAAACAACTTTTTCCTGCAATCTAGAGGCATAATCATTATGCCTAATTCTATGTGAAAAGAAAAAAAAGGATTATCGAAGCATAATCTCTTTATCTATTAAATTGACATTTTAATTAATGATGCACATTGATTCTTTAAGAACTTTTATGCCTTAGTACCACTGCCACACTGGTATCATAACCCAAGAATTCAAGCAATGTTTGTATTTTGTAAAGTCTAGCAACCTTGCCAGCACACATGCCAGCTAAGCTAGTTTGACAAACTACTCTATATAGGAACCTACAGTGCCTTCCGAAAGTATTCACTCCCCTTGACTTTTTCCACATTTTGTTTTTACAACCTTAATTTAAAATGCATTCAATTGTGATTTTGTGTCACTAGCCTACACACAATACCCCATAATGTCAAAGTGGAATTATGTTTTTAGACATTTTTACAAATTAATTCAAACTGAAAATCCGCAATGCCTTGAGTCAATATGTATTCTATCCTTTGTTATGGAAAGCCTAAATAAGTTCAGGAGTAAAGATTTGCTTAACAAGTCATAATAAGTTGCATAGACTAACTCTGTGTGCAATTATAGTGTCACTTGAAGCCCTCTCTCCTCCTCCACTGACGATACTGTCTGCACGCACTAGAGTATCTAGTGTCCTGCCTAGCATATCTTTGCTCTGTGGTGCACCTTCGAAGGAACCACTTACTAGGGAGAATGGGTACTCCTTACCTGGTCCAATCAGTGTGCCCCCTCTGCAAAATACCGCTGACAGATCTTTTAATAAATGACGATAAAACAAGGGCTTAAAAGGAAGTTTTGTAATTAATAAAAAATAAAAAAACATTTAAAAGATGACTAATTTGAGGGGGCACATGCCCTTATGCCACCTATGGGCATGACACCTTTGGACACACACTTGCATGCATACTCACGAACACACACGCACACACACACCTCACATATAAATAATATATAATACATGTATGTTTATGTATTTATTCTTAATAGACACACACATTCCCAGGCATCTCAGTGAGGTGTAGTAGAGGGGAGCATTCCACCCCGGGCCTCAGCCACAGCACTGATCTATCCCTGGGGAGAGGACCTACCTCTGTTACAACACACCCCCTACACTGTCTGTATGGCCTCCCCGATACAACCTTTACTACAGTACACTACATTAGTGGGTGTGTATTGGGTGGGGTGGTGTGTGTGTGTTACAGCCATGGAAGTGTGTGTGTGTTTGTGTGTGACAGAAAAAGAGGAGGAATAGAACCTGCTGCATTTATAGACTGCATGTAAGGACCAGAGCCAATAGGCCACTCAGGGAGGAGATGTCCACTTCATCAGCACCAGGGGAGCAGTTGCTGTTGGGGGTTAACTGCCTTGGAGGGATAGCAGACGGAGGGATAGCAGAAGGAGGGATAGCAGAAGGAGGGATAGCAGAGGGGGGATAGCAGAGGAAGGGATAGCAGAGGGAGGGTAGCAGAGGGAGGGTAGCAGAGGAAGGGATAGCAGAGGAAGGAATAGCAGAGGGAGGGTAGCAGAGGAAGGGATAGCAGAGGGAGGGTAGCAGAGGAAGGGATAGCAGAGGGAGGGTAGCAGAGGAAGGGATAGCAGAGGAAGGGATAGCAGAGGAAGGGATAGCAGAGGAAGGGATAGCAGAGGAAGGGATAGCAGAGGAAGGGATAGCAGAGGAAGGGACAGCAAAGGGGCGTAGCAAAGGGAAGGATAGCAGCAGCACTCAAAGAGGAATGTGCTCAGAGTAAAAGTAATAATAGTAATAATTTGCTCAGAGTAATATAATAATAGTAATAGTAATAATAGTAATTATAATAACAGCAATAGTAATAATAGTAATAATGATAACAGTAATAGCAATAGTAATAATAATAATAATAGTTATAATAATAGTAATAGTAATAATAGTTATAATAATAGTAATAGTAATAATAGTTAAAATAATAGTTATAGTTATAGTTATAATAGTTAGAATAATAGTAATAGTAATAATAGTTAGAATAATAGTAATATAGTTATAATAATAGTAATAATAGTTATAATAATAGTAATAGTAGTAATAATTCCATTGCTCTATTGCACACTGTAGCTAACCACTCAAACATATTCCTCCCCTCTCTTTCTCTCTCTCACACACACCTTTATCCTCTCTCTCTCTCTCCTCTCCACCTCCCCCTTTCTCCCTGTCCCAGGGTGTCACCTATACTCCATCAACACCCACCATGGGTCAGAGTTGAGGATCGTGGCGGCCATCAGGAATAAGCTCCTCCTAATCACCAGGAAACAGCCCCGCCTCGACGGCCTAGGTGCCCTCGCTGCTGCAACCGACTCACCCGTGGACCAGTTCCAGTACATACGGGTGAGAGAAACTGTACACACAAGTAGACACATACAGATGCGCGCACAGTTTAATCGCACACAGAAACACACACAGCACTTACACATTTTTGGGGGAATGATTGAATGAGTTCAACAAGTCAATAATCAGTATACCTTCCAAGGAAAATAAAATCAAATTTTATTTGTCACATGCGCCAAACACAACTGGTGTAAATTTTACCATGAAATGCTTACTTACGAACCTTTCCCAACGAAAACAAAATTGTAACACAAGAAGGATTTAAATAAAATACACAAGAATGGAGCTATATACAGGGAGTACCAGTACCACATCAATGTGGAGCTATATACAGGGAGTACCAGTACCAGATCAATGTGGAGCTATATACAGGGAGTACCAGTACCACATCAATGTGGAGCTATATACAGGGAGTACCAGTACCACATCAATGTGGAGCTATATACAGGGAGTACCAGTACCACATCAATGTGGAGCTATATACAGGGAGTACCAGTACCACATCAATGTGGAGCTATATACAGGGAGTACCAGTACCACATCAATGTGGAGCTATATACAGGGAGTACCAGTACCAGATCAATGTGGAGCTATATACAGGGAGTACCAGTACCACATCAATGTGGAGCTATATACAGGGAGTACCAGTACCACATCACTGTGGAGCTATATACAGGGAGTACCAGTACCAGATCAATGTGGAGCTATATACAGGGAGTACCAGTACCAGATCAGTGTGGAGCTATATACAGGGAGTACCAGTACCACATCAATGTGGAGCTATATACAGGGAGTACCAGTACCACATCACTGTGGAGCTATATACAGGGAGTACCAGTACCAGATCAATGTGGAGCTATATACAGGGAGTACCAGTACCAGATCACTGTGGAGCTATATACAGGGAGTACCAGTACCACATCAATGTGGAGCTATATACAGGGAGTACCAGTACCAGATCAATGTGGAGCTATATACAGGGAGTACCAGTCCCAGATCAATGTGGAGCTATATACAGGAAGTACCAGTACCAGATCACTGTGGAGCTATATACAGGAAGTACCAGTACCAGATCAATGTGGAGCTATATACAGGGAGTACCAGTCCCAGATCAATGTGGAGCTATATACAGGAAGTACCAGTACCAGATCAATGTGGAGCTATATACAGGGAGTACCAGTCCCAGATCAATGTGGAGCTATATACAGGGAGTACCAGTACCAGATCACTGTGGAGCTATATACAGGGAGTACCAGTACCAGATCAATGTGGAGCTATATACAGGGAGTACCAGTACCAGATCAATGTGGAGCTATATACAGGGAGTACCAGTACCAGATCAATGTGGAGCTATATACAGGGAGTACCAGTACCAGATCAATGTGGAGCTATATACAGGGAGTACCAGTACTAGATCAATGTGGAGCTATATACAGGGAGTACCAGTACCAGATCAATGTGGAGCTATATACAGGGAGTACCAGTCCCAGATCAATGTGGAGCTATATACAGGGAGTACCAGTACCAGATCAATGTGGAGCTATATACAGGGAGTACCAGTACCAGATCAATGTGGAGCTATATACAGGGAGTACCAGTCCCAGATCAATGTGGAGCTATATACAGGGAGTACCAGTACAAGATCAATGTGGAGCTATATACAGGGAGTACCAGTACCAGATCACTGTGGAGCTATATACAGGGAGTACCAGTACCAGATCAATGTGGAGCTATATACAGGGAGTACCAGTACCAGATCAATGTGGAGCTATATACAGGGAGTACCAGTCCCAGATCAATGTGGAGCTATATACAGGAAGTACCAGTACCAGATCACTGTGGAGCTATATACAGGGAGTACCAGTACCAGATCACTGTGGAGCTATATACAGGAAGTACCAGTACCAGATCACTGTGGAGCTATATACAGGGAGTACCAGTACCAGATCTATGTGGAGCTATATACAGGAAGTACCAGTACCAGATCACTGTGGAGCTATATACAGGGAGTACCAGTACCAAATCACTGTGGAGCTATATACAGGGAGTACCAGTACCAGATCAATGTGGAGCTATATACAGGAAGTACCAGTACCAGATCACTGTGGAGCTAAATACAGGGAGTACCAGTACCAGATCAATGTGGAGCTATATACAGTAAGTACCAGTACCAGATCACTGTGGAGCTATATACAGGAAGTACCAGTACCAGATCACTGTGGAGCTATATACAGGGAGTACCAGTACCAGATCAATGTGGAGCTATATACAGGAAGTACCAGTACCAGATCACTGTGGAGCTATATACAGGGAGTACCAGTACCAGATCAATGTGGAGCTATATACAGGGAGTACCAGTACCAGATCAATGTGGAGCTATATACAGGAAGTACCAGTACCAGATCACTGTGGAGCTATATACAGGGAGTACCAGTACCAGATCACTGTGGAGCTATATACAGGAAGTACCAGTCCCAGATCAATGTGGAGCTATATACATGAAGTACCAGTACCAGATCAATGTGGAGCTATATACAGGGAGTACCAGTACCAGATCAATGTGGAGCAATATACAGGAAGTACCAGTACCAGATCACTGTGGAGCTATATACAGGGAGTACCAGTACCAGATCAATGTGGAGCTATATACAGGAAGTACCAGTACCAGATCACTGTGGAGCTATATACAGGGAGTACCAGTACCAGATCAATGTGGAGCTATATACAGGAAGTACCAGTACCAGATCACTGTGGAGCTATATACAGGGAGTACCAGTACCAGATCAATGTGGAGCTATATACAGGAAGTACCAGTACCAGATCACTGTGGAGCTATATACAGGGAGTACCAGTACCAGATCACTGTGGAGCTATATACAGGAAGTACCAGTACCAGATCACTGTGGAGCTATATACAGGAAGTACCAGTACCAGATCACTGTGGAGCTATATACAGGGAGTACCAGTCCCAGATCAATGTGGAGCTATATACAGGGAGTACCAGTCCCAGATCAATGTGGAGCTATATACAGGGAGTACCAGTACCAGATCAATGTGGAGCTATATACAGGGAGTACCAGTACCAGATCAATGTGGAGCTATATACAGGGAGTACCAGTCCCAGATCAATGTGGAGCTATATACAGGGAGTACCAGTACCAGATCAATGTGGAGCTATATACAGGGAGTACCAGATCAATGTGGAGCTATATACAGGGAGTACCAGTACCAGATCAATGTGGAGCTATATACAGGGAGTACCAGTCCCAGATCAATGTGGAGCTATATACAGGGAGTACCAGTACAATATCAATGTGGAGCTATATACAGGGAGTACCAGTACCAGATCACTGTGGAGCTATATACAGGGAGTACCAGTACCAGATCAATGTGGAGCTATATACAGGGAGTACCAGTACCAGATCACTGTGGAGCTATATACAGGGAGTACCAGTACCAGATCACTGTGGAGCTATATACAGGAAGTACCAGTACCAGATCACTGTGGAGCTATATACAGGGAGTACCAGTACCAGATCAATGTGGAGCTATATACAGGGAGTACCAGTACCAGATCTATGTGGAGCTATATACAGGAAGTACCAGTACCAGATCACTGTGGAGCTATATACAGGGAGTACCAGTACCAAATCACTGTGGAGCTATATACAGGGAGTACCAGTACCAGATCAATGTGGAGCTATATACAGGAAGTACCAGTACCAGATCACTGTGGAGCTAAATACAGGGAGTACCAGTACCAGATCAATGTGGAGCTATATACAGGAAGTACCAGTACCAGATCACTGTGGAGCTATATACAGGAAGTACCAGTACCAGATCACTGTGGAGCTATATACAGGGAGTACCAGTACCAGATCAATGTGGAGCTATATACAGGAAGTACCAGTACCAGATCACTGTGGAGCTATATACAGGGAGTACCAGTACCAGATCAATGTGGAGCTATATACAGGGAGTACCAGTACCAGATCAATGTGGAGCTATATACAGGAAGTACCAGTACCAGATCACTGTGGAGCTATATACAGGGAGTACCAGTACCAGATCACTGTGGAGCTATATACAGGAAGTACCAGTCCCAGATCAATGTGGAGCTATATACATGAAGTACCAGTACCAGATCAATGTGGAGCTATATACAGGGAGTACCAGTACCAGATCAATGTGGAGCAATATACAGGAAGTACCAGTACCAGATCACTGTGGAGCTATATACAGGGAGTACCAGTACCAGATCAATGTGGAGCTATATACAGGAAGTACCAGTACCAGATCACTGTGGAGCTATATACAGGGAGTACCAGTACCCAGATCAATGTGGAGCTATATACAGGAAGTACCAGTACCAGATCACTGTGGAGCTATATACAGGGAGTACCAGTACCAGATCTATGTGGAGCTATATACAGGAAGTACCAGTACCAGATCACTGTGGAGCTATATACAGGGAGTACCAGTACCAGATCAATGTGGAGCTATATACAGGCAGTACCAGTACCAGATCACTGTGGAGCTATATACAGGAAGTACCAGTACCAGATCACTGTGGAGCTATATACAGGGAGTACCAGTACCAGATCAATGTGGAGCTATATACAGGAAGTACCAGTACCAGATCACTGTGGAGCTATATACAGGGAGTACCAGTACCAGATCAATGTGGAGCTATATACAGGGAGTACCAGTACCAGATCAATGTGGAGCTATATACAGGAAGTACCAGTACCAGATCACTGTGGAGCTATATACAGGGAGTACCAGTCCCAGATCAATGTGGAGCTATATACAGGGAGTACCAGTCCCAGATCAATGTGGAGCTATATACAGGGAGTACCAGTACCAGATCAATGTGGAGCTATATACAGGGAGTACCAGTACCAGATCAATGTGGAGCTATATACAGGGAGTACCAGTCCCAGATCAATGTGGAGCTATATACAGGGAGTACCAGTACCAGATCAATGTGGAGCTATATACAGGGAGTACCAGATCAATGTGGAGCTATATACAGGGAGTACCAGTACCAGATCAATGTGGAGCTATATACAGGGAGTACAAGTACCAGATCAATGTGGAGCTATATACAGGGAGTACCAGTCCCAGATCAATGTGGAGCTATATACAGGGAGTACCAGTACCAGATCAATGTGGAGCTATATACAGGGAGTACCAGATCAATGTGGAGCTATATACAGGGAGTACCAGTACCAGATCAATGTGGAGCTATATACAGGGAGTACCAGTCCCAGATCAATGTGGAGCTATATACAGGGAGTACCAGTACAAGATCAATGTGGAGCTATATACAAGGAGTACCAGTACCAGATCACTGTGGAGCTATATACAGGGAGTACCAGTACCAGATCACTGTGGAGCTATATACAGGGAGTACCAGTACCAGATCAATGTGGAGCTATATACAGGGAGTACCAGTACCAGATCAATGTGGAGCTATATACAGGGAGTACCAGTCCCAGATCAATGTGGAGCTATATACAGGAAGTACCAGTACCAGATCAATGTGGAGCTATATACAGGGAGTACCAGTACCAGATCAATGTGGAGCTATATACAGGGAGTACCAGTCCCAGATCAATGTGGAGCTACATACAGGAAGTACCAGTACCAGATCAATGTGGAGCTATATACAGGGAGTACCAGTACCAGATCAATGTGGAGCTATATACAGGAAGTACCAGTACCAGATCACTGTGGAGCTATATACAGGGAGTACCAGTACCAGATCAATGTGGAGCTATATACAGGAAGTACCAGTACCAGATCACTGTGGAGCTATATACAGGGAGTACCAGTACCAGATCACTGTGGAGCTATATACAGGAAAGTACCAGTACCAGATCACTGTGGAGCTATATACAGGGAGTACCAGTACCAGATCTATGTGGAGCTATATACAGGAAGTACCAGTACCAGATCACTGTGGAGCTATATACAGGGAGTACCAGTACCAAATCACTGTGGAGCTATATACAGGGAGTACCAGTACCAGATCAATGTGGAGCTATATACAGGAAGTACCAGTACCAGATCACTGTGGAGCTATATACAGGGAGTACCAGTACCAGATCACTGTGGAGCTATATACAGGAAGTACCAGTACCAGATCACTGTGGAGCTATATACAGGGAGTACCAGTACCAGATCTATGTGGAGCTATATACAGGAAGTACCAGTACCAGATCACTGTGGAGCTATATACAGGGAGTACCAGTACCAGATCAATGTGGAGCTATATACAGGAAGTACCAGTACCAGATCACTGTGGAGCTATATACAGGAAGTACCAGTACCAGATCACTGTGGAGCTATATACAGGGAGTACCAGTACCAGATCAATGTGGAGCTATATACAGGAAGTACCAGTACCAGATCAATGTGAAGCTATATACAGGGAGTACCAGTACCAGATCAATGTGGAGCTATATACAGGGAGTACCAGTCCCAGATCAATGTGGAGCTATATACAGGGAGTACCAGTACCAGATCAATGTGGAGCTATATACAGGGAGTACCAGATCAATGTGGAACTACATACAGGGAGTACCAGTACCAGATCAATGTGGAGCTATATACAGGGAGTACCAGTCCCAGATCAATGTGGAGCTATATACAGGGAGTACCAGTACCAGATCAATTTGGAGCTATATACAGGGAGTACCAGTACCAAATCACTGTGGAGCTATATACAGGGAGTACCAGTCCCAGATCAATGTGGAGCTATATACAGGGAGTACCAGTACCAGATCAATGTGGAGCTATATACAGGGAGTACCAGTCCCAGATCAATGTGGAGCTATATACAGGGAGTACCAGTACCAGATCAATGTGGAGCTATATACAGGGAGTGCCAGTACCACATCAATGTGGAGCTATATACAGGGAGTACCCGTACCAGATCAATGTGGAGCTATATACAGGAAGTACCAGTACCAGATCACTGTGGAGCTATATACAGGGAGTACCAGTACCAGATCTATTTGGAGCTATATACAGGAAGTACCAGTACCAGATCACTGTGGAGCTATATACAGGGAGTACCAGTACCAGATCACTGTGGAGCTATATACAGGGAGTACCAGTACCAGATCAATGTGGAGCTATATACAGGAAGTACCAGTACCAGATCACTGTGGAGCTATATACAGGGAGTACCAGTACCAGATCAATGTGGAGCTATATACAGGAAGTACCAGTACCAGATCACTGTGGAGCTATATACAGGAAGTACCAGTACCAGATCACTGTGGAGCTATATACAGGGAGTACCAGTACCAGATCAATGTGGAGCTATATACAGGAAGTACCAGTACCAGATCACTGTGGAGCTATATACAGGGAGTACCAGATCAATGTGGAGCTATATACAGGGAGTACCAGTACCAGATCAATGTGGAGCTATATACAGGAAGTACCAGTACCAGATCACTGTGGAGCTATATACAGGGAGTACCAGTCCCAGATCAATGTGGAGCTATATACAGGGAGTACCAGTCCCAGATCAATGTGGAGCTATATACAGGGAGTGCCAGTACCAGATCAATGTGGAGCTATATACAGGGAGTACCAGTACCAGATCAATGTGGAGCTATATACAGGGAGTACCAGTCCCAGATCAATGTGGAGCTATATACAGGGAGTACCAGTACCAGATCAATGTGGAGCTATATACAGGGAGTACCAGATCAATGTGGAGCTATATACAGGGAGTACCAGTACCAGATCAATGTGGAGCTATATACAGGGAGTACCAGTACCAGATCAATGTGGAGCTATATACAGGGAGTACCAGTCCCAGATCAATGTGGAGCTATATACAGGGAGTACCAGTACCAGATCAATGTGGAGCTATATACAGGGAGTACCAGATCAATGTGGAGCTATATACAGGGAGTACAAGTACCAGATCATTGTGGAGCTATATACAGGGAGTACCAGTCCCAGATCAATGTGGAGCTATATACAGGGAGTACCAGTACCAGATCAATGTGGAGCTATATACAGGGAGTACCAGTACCAGATCATTGTGGAGCTATATACAGGGAGTACCAGTCCCAGATCAATGTGGAGCTATATACAGGGAGTACCAGTACCAGATCAATGTGGAGCTATATACAGGGAGTACCAGTCCCAGATCAATGTGGAGCTATATACAGGGAGTACCAGTACCAGATCAATGTGGAGCTATATACAGGGAGTACCAGTACCACATCAATGTGGAGCTATATACAGGGAGTACCAGTACCAGATCAATGTGGAGCTATATACAGGGAGTACCAGTCCCAGATCAATGTGGAGCTATATACAGGGAGTACCAGTCCCAGATCAATGTGGAGCTATATACAGGGAGTACCAGTACCAGATCAATGTGGAGCTATATACAGGGAGTACCAGTACCAGATCAATGTGGAGCTATATACAGGGAGTACCAGTCCCAGATCAATGTGGAGCTATATACAGGGAGTACCAGTCCCAGATCAATGTGGAGCTATATACAGGGAGTACCAGTACCAGATCAATGTGGAGCTATATACAGGGAGTACCAGTACCAGATCAATGTGGAGCTATATACAGGGAGTACCAGTACAAGATCAATGTGGAGCTATATACAGGGAGTACCAGTACCAGATCAATGTGGAACTATATACAGGGAGTACCAGTACCAGATCAATGTGGAGCTATATACAGGGAGTACCAGTACAAGATCAATGTGGAGCTATATACAGGGAGTACCAGTACCAGATCAATGTGGAGCTATATACAGGGAGTACCAGTACCATTATGTGTAAAAGTGTGTTTGTAATGTGTATGTATGTGTGATGTGTTGTGTTGGAATCCGTGTGTGTGTGTTATGTGTGTGTGTGAATGTGTGTTAGTTTTGTGTGGGAGTGTCAATGTAGTGTGTGTGACTGAGTGTGCATATTATGTGTATAGTTTAGTGAGTGTGTATATGGTGTGTATAGTCTAGTGAGTGTGTATATGGTGTGTATGGCTATTATGGCTTGTGGGTAGAAGCTGTCTTGGAGCCTGTTGGTCTGAGAGCCGATGCTCTGGTACCGTTTGCTGGACGGTAGCAGAGTGAACAGTCTATGACTTGGGTGGCTGGAGTCTTTGGCAATTTTTCGGGCCTTCCTCTAACACCACCTGATAAAAAGTTCCTGGATGGCAGGGAGTTCGGCCCCAGTGATGTACTGGGCAGTCCGCACCACCCTCTGTAGAGCTTTGCGGTCAAGGGCGGTGCCTTTGCCATACCAAGCGGTGATGCAGCCAGTTAAGATGCTCTCGATGGTGCAGCTGTAGAACTTTTTGAGCTATTCCATCACTCACACACACACGCACCTGTGTGAGGCCCACCCTCATGACCTGCCACCCCCCTCCCCAGGAGATCTGTCTGTGTGACCCTCCAGTAGTCATGGCCCTGGTGGACGGTCCTACAGGGGAGAACGACAACATGATCTGTGTGGCCTACAAACACCAGTTTGACCTGATCAACGAGAGCACCGGGGACGCATACCGGCTACACCATGTAGACGCCAACCGGGTGAGACCTCCTAACAATATGATTTATGTTGTTATTTACATTACCTTCCACTAACCTGGTTGGTTGACTGAGAAGATAGCTCAACAATGAAGGGGAAGAGTTACAGTTTAGAGGAGAACAGTTAAAGATGGGCCAATGAATGACAATTGAGTAGAATAAATTCAATACAGTGCTCTTCTCTGCCATGTGCACACAGGTCAACTTTGTGGCAGCCATCGATGTGTACGAGGATGGGGAGGCTGGTCTTTTGTTGTGTTACAATTGTGAGTCTCCATTTATCTGGGGTATTTCTACACTCTACACTGTTAGAAAATAACGGTACGGTATTATTACTGGGTTATAAAAAATACACATAATGTACCTTCAGAGGTACACATAATGATGTAACATGGTACTGTTCGGTACCTTTTAGGGTACATGTGCAAATAAAGAGTATAATGGTACATTTTTGTACCCCATATTTTACCCTAATACTTGTAGGCTGTATTAGGGTAAAACTACCCCTCAAAATAAGGCCTTATGAAGAGATGAATTATAATGATAACATACACCTTGGAATTCACTTGGTGAAGGCCACAGGACAGAAAATGAAGGAATTCAACAACAAATACAGTCATGGTTGGTAACCTCATAGGCAAGGCACATTGGAAAATGATATTGGAGGCGTTCATTAGTTATTTTTGGCCACTCATGAGTAAAAGTGTTGTACCAGTTTAAGTGGTCTATCAGAAGTACATATTTGTCACTTATAGAGAACATATTGCTTTGTCACTGTAGTGTTACGAAATCAAGGCAAAAAGCATGCTTTTGTATGAACTGGGGTACAGTTATGCACCTATAACTAAAAGTACAAAGGAGATTCCTTACAGTGAGATTCCACCCCAGGGACCAGTGGTTGTACTCCTTTAGGATCAAGTCTAAACCTTTATTTCTGAGGGTGTAGTAACGTTTCAATATATATTATCTATTGTCCTCAACACCCATATATACAAGGTTCCTATATATACAAGGTTCCTATATATACAAGGTTCCTATATATACAAGGTTCCTATATATACAAGGTTCCTATTTATATACAATGTTCCTATATATACAAGGTTCCTATATATACAAGGTTCCTATATATATACAAGGTTCCTATATATACAAGGTTCCTATATATATATACAAGGTTCCTATATATACAAGGTTCCTATATATACAAGGTTCCTAGGTTCCTATATATACAAGGTTCCTATATATACAAGGTTCCTATATATATACAAGGTTCCTATATATATACAAGGTTCCTATATATACAAGGTTCCTATATATACAAGGTTCCTATATATACAAGGTTCCTATTTATATACAATGTTCCTATATATACAAGGTTCCTATATATACAAGGTTCCTATATATATACAAGGTTCCTATATATACAAGGTTCCTATATATATATATACAAGGTTCCTATATATACAAGGTTCCTATATATACAAGGTTCCTAGGTTCCTATATATACAAGGTTCCTATATATACAAGGTTCCTATATATATACAAGGTTCCTATATATATACAAGGTTCCTATATATACAAGGTTCCTATATATACAAGGTTCCTATATATACAAGGTTCCTAAATATACAAGGTTCCTATATATATACAAGGTTCCTATATATACAAGGTTCTTATATATACAAGGTTCCTATATATACAAGGTTCCTATATATACAAGGTTCCAATATATACAAGGTTCCTATATATATACAAGGTTCCTATATATACAAGGTTCCTATATATACAAGGTTCCTATATATACAAGGTTCCAATATATATAAGGTTCCAATATATATAAGGTTCCTATATATACAAGGTTAACGACTGTGTTTCTAGATTTAGACTTATGTTTCTAAACTCGTCTTTCTGTGCAGATACTTGTTCCTATAATGACTTAACAATGACATGGTATAAAGGCATATCGGGTCACTAATTTATCCATTCTAATACTGTATATCTCATATGTTCCCCAGATATCTGTTCCTATAAGAAGGTGTGTCCTTTCAATGGGTCCACCCCTATGATCCAGTCTAACGCCTCTGACTTACACTTCAGCTGGAACCAGATGCCCAACGCCATCGGTGAGTAGCACTGGTAACCATAGCAACCAGCAGCCCCACCCTACCCCTCAACACACCCCGCTCCTTCCCTTGGTCAGCCCAGCCTCCGGCCCTGGCCTGAGCCCCGTCACCATGGTAACATGCAGCGGGTGGCCACCCAGGCTAGGTCGTCCAGAGTGTTTGTCTGTGTCTGTTTGTGTCTGTGTTTGTTTCTGATGATGAAAGCAGAGAATGGCTGTCTAAAGATACATTACACAAGCTACAGTTTCTCTTATGTTAGTGTGTGTATGTTTGTACTGTCATGCTGCTTTGACAAACCAATTTTACCCATAGGATTAATTTATTAGGACATTATCTATCCAAACCATCTATCTGAATCTATCAACTCCATTTAGCCAGGTGTTCTTCAGAATGTTGATGCTGTGCTTTGGAATCATAATTACTTCATAGTCATGCACTCATTATTACTGTTGATTCTCCGTTCTGCCTGTAAATGCACTTTTTCTTCTACTATGTCAGCGCATGGGATGTTAATTGTTTATTCAATAACAGGAAGTTGTTGTTGTGTTAGTGTGTGCGTTCCCCTACATCTTGGCCTTCACCACTGACTCCATTGAGATCCGGCTGGTTGTCAACGGTAACCTGGTCTACACAGCTGTCGTGCCAGAGCTCCAGCTGACTGCCTCCAGGGTGAGTTTGATTGACAGGTGGAAGTGTCCAATCATGATTGTAATGAATCTGAGTTATAAAGCGCTTTTCCTACACAACACAAAAGAGAAAGAGAGAGAGAAAGTGTGTGTGTGCGTGCGCACGTGTGTGTGCGTGCATGCGTTCACGAGCGTGTATGTGCCTATCCGTTTGTGAGCATGTGTGTGTGTGTGTGTGTGTGTGTGTGTGTGTGTGTGTGTGTGTGTGTGTGTGTGTGTGTGTGTTTTTAGAAACAAAATTCTTAGCAATCCTATTTCAATCAGTCTTTATTATCCCGGAGGGACCACACATAAACACTATCAAACACACAACTCATACACAACAGAAGGACACATGCAGACTGTACCATTCAACAAAATGAAACACTATCTCATCATGTTGTAGCAGGTGTTGGATTCTAGCTGGAAATAGACTGATTCATGTTACCACACTAGAACTTATTGATGACTTTACATGTATAAGGAATGTGTATGTTGGGGTCAATGAAGGGTGGATAGGAACTTGGTGTATGGAGTTACTGAGTGAGACAGAAAGTTCATATTCTGTTCACATGTTTCTAAGGAGGGAGGTGAAGGGTAATAGTTTGTCTGTGATAAGGCAGGCCGACTGCGGAACTAGGGAGCAGCGAGGAATTCAGCTCGAGGTCAAGTCAACAGATGAAGTGACAAGACACCTCTGGGAGGGAGGCCAAAGGGGCCCACCCCAACAACCCTCCTACTACAGTCCTATCTCACATACGTACACTTCCACGCCCACCAAGGTTCTAGCATCAGGCAGGGCCATGATTACACCAGTGAGAGGAACCAATGAAGTTCCTGCCTAGCAACAGGGATGTCTAGATGTGTGAGGAGTTGACCCCACCTAGTAGGAGGTTATAAATACATGTGATTGTGTAATCATGCTTTGTCTTTGCAGCTGTTGGACCCAATGGGTGAATACATTTGGTTTGAGCTTTTCCTAGTTGTCCGTTTGAGTTTTTACTCTGTTTGTTCAGAACCTAAGACAGGTGATGGTATTATTTCACTAACCAACACCTCTCTCTCTCTCTCTCTCTCTCATTCTCTCTCTCTCTCTCTCATTCTTTCTCTTTATCTCCCTCTTCATCTTTCCCCACTTTCTCTTTCACTATCGCTCTCTCTATCTTTCCATCTACCTCTATTAATCTTTCTCCTTCTCCACTTTTTCTCCTCCTCGCCATTTCTTTCAATCCCTTCATCTCTCCCTATCCCTCTCCCCCCATCCCCTCCATCAGTCAGACATCTACTTTGTGTCGTCCGCTCCGGTTAACTCTGCCTCTAACTGCAGCTCCCGGGACACCAGTTCCCAGAGTTCCCCACAGACGCCCACCGGCTACGAGATGCCAGTGTTCCCATCGCCGCTCGGAGACGGTAAGCCTCGCCAAGCAACCAATCACGTTGTAGGATGACAACACAATTGGAAACGCACACTTCATCTGCGTCATTTTGGGGGACTGCAGTAGTTAGTGTGTGTAACACACACATCATATGTATGCACACGTACTCCAGAGTGCTAGTGTGTTACTCTGGACAGAGAGTTGGGTGTGGGACCTGAACTGGGCTTTAGAGGGTGAAGGGTGTAGTATATAGCATAGGACCTGAACTGGGCTTTAGAGGGTGAAGGGTGTAGTATATAGCATAGGACCTGAACTGGGCTTTAGAGGGTGAAGGGTGTAGTGTATAGTATAGGACCTGAACTGGGCTTTAGAGGGTGTAGGGTGTAGTGTATAGCATGGGACCTGAACTGGGCTTTAGAGGGTGTAGAGTGTAGTATATAGCATAGGACCTGAACTGGGCTTTAGAGGGTGAAGGGTGTAGTGTATAGTATAGGACCTGAACTGGGCTTTAGAGGGTGTAGGGTGTAGTGTATAGCATGGGACCTGAACTGGGCTTTAGAGGGTGTAGAGTGTAGTATATAGCATAGGACCTGAACTGGGCTTTAGAGGGTGTAGGGTGTAGTATATAGCATAGGACCTGAACCTGGCTTTAGAGGGTGTAGAGTGTAGTATATAGCATAGGACCTGAACTGGGCTTTAGAGGGTGTAGGGTGTAGTGTATAGCATGGGACCTGAACTGGGCTTTAGAGGGTGTAGGGTGTAGTGTATAGCATAGGACCTGAACTGGGCTTTAGAGGGTGTAGAGTGTAGTATATAGCATAGGACCTGAACTGGGCTTTAGAGGGTGTAGTGTATATCATGGGACCTGAACTGGGCTTTAGAGGGTGTAGAGTGTAGTACAGTATAGAGGGCAATTTGAGGGGATAAAGGGGAACTCCACTCAAAAACAATCTTTTGGTACTTTTTTTCATTAGTCCATTGTTGATATAGTTCCAAAATGTTGTGCATGTCAGCAGTCAAGTTTTCAAGATCTTGGACTTTCAAGAAGCAATGTGTCACCTGCCACATTTATGATGATGCAAAATAGCACAAGATAGTTTTTGAGTTCCCCTTTAAGATTCTGCCACCTTCTATCTGGTCCTTCTTCTCTTTTCTATTGGTCAACTCTAGTCTTGGAACACTACTATAACCAATAACATCCCTGTAGTGTTGATCTTTCCAGCTCTGGGGGTGGTGGTGTTAATACTACTGAATGTGTGTGTTCTGTCATACCAGAGTGTGTGTGTGTATTACATAACCTTGTTCTGGTCCCTGGTTCAGATTCTATACGGATCCCCTATGGTACCAAGCTATCCCTGTACATGTCTAAGGATGCCGAAGGTACTTCAAGGAGTCTCCCACTGCTCCTCCGGTTTGTCCCAAATGGCATTGTTTTCCTTATATAGTGCACTACTTCTGACCAGAGCCCTGGCCCCTGGTCAGAAGCCGTGCACTATATAGGGAATCAGGTGCCATTTGGGACACAGCCCTCCCTCTTCATCTAGCTGCACATGCTGCCCTACTAACATGCACGGAAAATAACTCACCTTTTAGTTTTTTTTATATGAAGCGGCATGTTTGACTGAATGTCAGTTGAATGTTAAGTGAACATTCTGTCTTCCCCATCACACCTTCTCTCTGTCAGAGTGACTGGGAAATGGAGAGAGTGAAAAAGTAAAAAAGGAAAGAAGAAATGGAGGATAGAGGGGGAGAGAGAGGGGGAGAGTGAGAGTGAGAGATGGAGAGAGAGGTAGAGAGATGCGGATTCAGAAAGGTATGCATGTGAGAGAGATGGGAGAATGTTTGCGATAGAGAGAGAGAGAAGAGGGGGAATGAAAGAGAGAGAAAGAGAGAGCAAGACAGAGGGGAGGAGAAGACACGTCTGCCGCAGCATGATTTACAGATTGCACTGTCACCATGGAAACTTTTGTCAAAACCCCCTCTCCCATTCAGAGTGGTGGTCTAAATAGAGGTGCCACAATCTAGGGGGAAGGAGGGAGAGATTGAGGGGGGGCTGACAAAAATCCTATCCTCTAGCTGACTGCCTATGCCTGCCGTTTCTGCTCTATGGGGAGAGCTGCTTTTCCACTGGTAGACAATTGGCTCAGTTTGAGATCAGATTTGTTGACACCAGTAACATGTGAATACAAAATGCTGAGACTGATGTGTGGATTGGACAGTCAAACTACCTCTAGTAGTATTCCACCAATCCTGAACCATGTTTAATCATGGAATCAAATCCTATTCTGATTAGAGGATTGGACGGTTATAAAACATAACAAATCAAATATTCAAAAACTCTTATGGAGCCTTTATTTTGTTAGATTCTAGATCATTTACCCTGGAGCAGAAACGCATGTGGAATATATAGATCCACGCGATTATATATCCCAGATGGCTGCATGCTTTTTGTTGTTGGTATATTTCATATCTATTTGGTTTATTATTAACATTTCTGTCTGTCTGGTATTGTTACGGGAGAGAGGGGTCGGTAACAGTGAGTCAGTGAACCTGTCATAACAAAGGGAGTGACCCCTTTTCTCCCAGAATGCTGTTTGCGTCACCTTTGACCCCGTGACATTTCAGAACGGCGGTCTGTTTGGCGCAGTGCAGCCTTCCATCGCATCAGACAGTCACATAGCTGCGTGTGCGTTAGTATTACCATTCTGTCTTGATCTAGTGAAACACTGCATTAGACTATGAGCATTCACTGCCACCTAATGGTTATATTTAACCATTGCAAGCCAATACACCTGCATCATGTTCATTAGGGCAAAACGTAACAAAATGTTTTGCAACTTTCTTTTGGCACGTTGGGTGCCTAAAGATCCCACCCCTGCTAGAGCTACCACTGGAATACAACAGACTATAGAGACTGGAATACAGCAGACTATAGAGACTGGAATAGAGCAGATTATAGAGACTAGACTACAGCAGACTATAGAGACTGGAATAGAGCAGATTATAGAGACTGGAATACAACAGACTATAGAGACTGGAATACAGCAGACTATAGAGACTGGAATACAGCAGACTATAGAGACTGGAATACAGACGATTATACTGGAATACAGCAGACTATAGAGACTGGAATACAGCAGACTATAGAACCTGGAATACAACAGACTATAGAGACTGGAATAGAGCAGACTACAGAGACTGGAATACAGCAGACTATAGAGACTGGAATAGAACAGACTATAGATACTGGAATACAGCAGACTACAGAGACTGGAATACAGCAGACTATAGAGACTGGAATACAGCAGATTATAGAGACTGGAATACAGCAGACTATAGAGACTGGAATACAGCAGACTATAGAGACTGGAATACAGACGATTATACTGGAATACAGCAGACTATAGAGACTGGAATACAGCAGACTATAGAGCCTGGAATACAACAGACTATAGAGACTGGAATAGAGCAGACTACAGAGACTGGAATACAGCAGACTATAGAGACTGGAATAGAACAGACTATAGATACTGGAATACAGCAGACTACAGAGACTGGAATACAGCAGACTATAGAGACTGGAATACAGCAGATTATAGAGACTGGAATACAGCAGATTATAGAGACTGGAATACAGCAGACTATAGAGACTGGAATACAGCAGACTATAGAGACTGGAATACAGCAGACTATAGAGACTGGAATACAGCAGACTATAGAGACTGGAATACAGCAGACTATAGAGACTGGAATACAGCAGACTATAGAGACTGGAATACAGCAGATTATAGAGACTGGAATACAGCAGACTACAGAGACTGGAATACAGCAGACTATAGAGACTGGAATACAGCAGACTATAGAGACTGGAATACAGCAGACTATAGAGACTGGAATACAGCAGACTATAGAGACTGGAATACAGCAGACTACAGAGACTGGAATACAGCAGATTATAGAGACTGGAATAAAACAGACTATAGAGACTGGAATACAGCAGACTATAGAGACTGGAATACAGCAGATTATAGAGACTGGAATACAGCAGACTATAGAGACTGGAATACAGCAGACTACAGAGACTGGAATACAGCAGACTATAGAGACTGGAATACAGCAGATTATAGAGACTGGAATACAGCAGATTATAGAGACTGGAATACAGCAGACTATAGAGACTGGAATACAGCAGACTATAGAGACTGGAATACAGCAGACTATAGAGACTGGAATACAGCAGACTATAGAGACTGGAATACAGCAGACTATAGAGACTGGAATACAGCAGATTATAGAGACTGGAATACAGCAGACTACAGAGACTGGAATACAGCAGACTATAGAGACTGGAATACAGCAGACTATAGAGACTGGAATACAGCAGACTATAGAGACTGGAATACAGCAGACTATAGAGACTGGAATACAGCAGACTACAGAGACTGGAATACAGCAGATTATAGAGACTGGAATACAACAGACTATAGAGACTGGAATACAGCAGACTATAGAGACTTAAATACAGCAGATTATAGAGACTGGAATACAGCAGACTATAGAGACTGGAATACAGCAGACTACAGAGACTGGAATACAGCAGACTATAGAGACTGGAATACAGCAGACTACAGAGACTGGAATACAGCAGACTATAGAGACTGGAATACAGCAGACTACAGAGACTGGAATGCGGTGCTGCTACGAAGATGTTAAGTATCCAATTACTTTGACTCAAACAGTCGTTTAATTATTGATCCCAAACGTTGAATAATTGATGGATAGCTGTAAATGGCTGTAACTGAGTAGTCGTATTATATTACACAGTGTTGATATGGTGACGATGATGAATTCATAAATCGATCGCACACTGTGTCACTGAGTCATGTTATTAGTTTAGATAGAGTAGGCTTGATTGGAACATGACATGATCATGTTCTTCATGTTCCTGTTCTTACACATGTTCCTCTAGTCTGTGTGTGTGTGTGTGTGTGTGTGTGTGTGTGTGTGTGTGTGTGTGTGTGTGTGTGTGTGTGTGTGTGTGTGTGTGTGTGTGTGTGTGTGCGCGGTAAACTAACCAGTCTAAGGAGGTCTCCATAACGTCATTGCCTGAAGTTGCCTGGTGTTGAAATGATGTCTCTCTCTCACCGAAATACCTTTCTCTGTATCTCTCCTCCTCCATCCATCCCCCCTCTCTCTGTATCTCTCCTCCTCCATCCATCCCCCCACTCTCTGTATCTCTCCTTCTCCATACATCCCCCCTCTCTCTGTATCTCTCTTTCTCCATCCATCCCCCTCTCTCTGTATCTCTCCTCCTCCATCCATCCCCCCTCTCTCTGTATCTCTCCTTCTCCATCCATCCCCACTCTCTCTGTATCTCTCCTTCTCCATCCATCCCCACTCTCTGTATCTCTCCTTCTCATCCATCCCCACTCTCTCTGTATCTCTCCTTCTCCATCCATCCCCACTCTCTCTGTATCTCTCCTTCTCCATCCATCCCCCCTCTCTCTGTATCTCTCCTTCTCCATCCATCCCCCCTCTCTCTGTATCTCTCCTTCTCCATCCTTCCCCACTCTCTCTGTATCTCTCCTCCTCCATCCATCCCCCCTCTCTCTGTATCTCTCCTTCTCCATCCATCCCCCCTCTCTCTGTATCTCTCCTTCTCCATCCATCCCCCCTCTCTCTGTATCTCTCCTTCTCCATCCATCCCCCCTCTCTCTGTATCTCTCCTCCTTCATCCATCCCCACTCTCTGTATCTCTCCTTCTCCATCCATCCCCACTCTCTGTATCTCTCCTTCTCCATCCTTCCCCACTCTCTGTATCTCTCCTTCTCCATCCATCCCCACTCTCTGTATCTCTCCTTCTCCATCCATCCCCACTCTCTGTATCTCTTCTTCTCCATCCATCTCCCCTCTCTCTGTATCTCTCCTTCTCCATCCTTCCCCACTCTCTCTGTATTTCTCCTCCTCCATCCATCCCCCCTCTCTCTGTATCTCTCCTCCATCCATCCCCACTCTCTGTATCTCTCCTTCTCCATCCATCCCAACTCTCTGTATCTCTCCTTCTCCATCCATCCCCCCTCTCTCTGTATCTCTCCTCCATCCATCCCCACTCTCTGTATCTCTCCTTCTCCATCCATCCCAACTCTCTGTATCTCTCCTTCTCCATCCATCCCCCCTCTCTCTGTATCTCTCCTCCATCCATCCCCACTCTCTGTATCTCTCCTTCTCCATCTCCCCACTCTCTGTATCTCTCCTTCTCATCCATCCCCACTCTCTCTGTATCTCTCCTTCTCCATCCTTCCCCACTCTCTCTGTATCTCTCCTTCTCCATCCATCCCCCCTCTCTCTGTATCTCTCCTTCTCCATCCTTCCCCACTCTCTCTGTATCTCTCCTTCTCCATCCATCCCCACTCTCTGTATCTCTCCTTCTCATCCATCCCCACTCTCTCTGTATCTCTCCTTCTCCATCCTTCCCCACTCTCTCTGTATCTCTCCTTCTCCATCCATCCCCCCTCTCTCTGTATCTCTCTTTCTCCATCCTTCCCCACTCTCTCTGTATCTCTCCTTCTCCATCCATCTCCCCTCTCTCTGTATCTCTCCTTCTCCATCCTTCCCCACTCTCTCTGTATTTCTCCTTCTCCATCCATCCCAACTCTCTGTATCTCTCCTTCTCCATCCATCCCCACTCTCTCTGTATCTCTCCTTCTCCATCCTTCCCCACTCTCTCTGTATCTTTCCTTCTCCATCCTTCTCCACTCCCTGTATCTCTCCTTCTCCATCCTTCCCCACTCTCTCTGTATCTCTCCTTCTCCATCCTTCCCCACTCTCTCTGTATCTCTCCTTCTCCATCCTTCCCCACTCTCTCTGTATCTCTCCTTCTCCATCCTTCCCCACTCTCTCTGTATCTCTCCTTCTCTCTCCTTCTCCATCCTTCCCCACTCTCTCTGTATTTCTCCTTCTCCATCCTTCCCCACTCTCTCTGTATCTCTCCTTCTCCATCCATCCCCACTCTCTCTGTATCTCTTCCTTCTCCATCCATCCCCACTCTCTCTGTATCTCTCCTTCTCCATCCATCCCCCTCTCTCTGTATCTCTCCTTCTCCATCCTTCTCCATCCTTCCCCACTCTCTCTGTATCTCTCCTTCTCCATCCTTCCCCACTCTCTGTATCTCTCCTTCTCCATCCTTCCCCACTCTCTCTGTATCTCTCCTTCTCCATCCTTCCCCACTCTCTGTATCTCTCCTTCTCCATCCTTCTCCATCCTTCCCCACTCTCTCTGTATCTCTCCTTCTCCATCCTTCCCCACTCTCTGTATCTCTCCTTCTCCATCCTTCCCCCCTCTCTCTGTATCTCTCCTTCTCCATCCTTCTCCATCCTTCCCCACTCTCTCTGTATCTCTCCTTCTCCATCCTTCCCCACTCTCTGTATCTCTCCTTCTCCATCCTTCCCCACTCTCTCTGTATCTCTCCTTCTCCATCCTTCCCCACTCTCTCTGTATCTCTCCTTCTCTATCCATCCCCACTCTCTGTATCTCTCCTTCTCCATCCATCTCCCCTCTCTCTGTATCTCTCCTTCTCCATCCATCCCCCCTCTCTCTGTATCTCTCTTTCTCCATCCATCCCCACTCTCTCTGTATCTCTCTTTCTCCATCCATCCTCACTCTCTCTGTATCTCTCCTTCTCTATCCATCCCCACTCTCTGTATCTCTCCTTCTCGATCCATCCCCACTCTCTCTGTATCTCTCCTTCTCCATCCTTCCCCACTCTCTCTGTATCTCTCCTTCTCCATCCTTCCCCACTCTCTCTGTATCTCTGCTTTTCACCCTCCAGGTGAGACACAGTGTAAGCACATCTTCAAGATCCCACTGAGTAATCTAGTGGGCCGCAGCATCGAGAGGCCCCTCAAGTCCCCGCTGGTCAACAAGGTGGTGACGGGCCTGACAGCCCCCGCGGGGGCCCTCATGCAGGGGGCCTCACACACCCTGTCTCTGTCCCGCATGGAGATCAAAGAAATCGCCAGCCGCACCCGTAAGGAGCTTCTGGGTGAGTGAGGCACCAAGACTGGACTGTACATACACACCCCTGACGACACACACATAGATGCACACACACACACACACACACACACACACACACACACACACACACACACACACACACACCTGACACAGCATTCAGAAAGTTATAATATAATTTGTTTTAATTAGTTCTTGTCACCCCCTCTTTCCCATCACAGCGACCATAGAGCAATTTAGCTTGTAGGTTATAGCTGTGTTTGAATACCCATACTAACATACTGTATACTTAATGAGTATATACTACATACTATATACTATTAGTTCATTTTAGTATACTGTAAAATAACAGTATGCTTTCAGTTGAGCGTACTAGCTCTTCGCCTGTCTACCGGAAGTTGATGCTGTTGCTATGCAACCTCTTGCTAGCTAGTTAGCATAACACATTACTAGTTAGACATTTTACAACTTCGGGTGTGTTCTTAAATTCAAGCTGGAGTGCCAGAGTGCGCTTGTAAATTCAGAGCGTTGTCAGATTGTCCGTTTGTAAATTCAGAGCATTTCACTCTCGGAGCACACACTGGATGCTCGGGCCAAGGAGTAGGGTTGATTTGAGCGTTCTGCAATTACAACGGCAGTCAAGCACCCAAGCTAACATTGGCTAGCTTGCTAGCTACTTCCAGACACAAATGAGACCGCTCTGACCACTTTACTCGCCCTAGCAGAGCCGGTTAGGCAGTTTTCATGTTTTCCAGAGCGCTAGTGACTGTAACTGTGCTGCTGGCAACAATTTAATTACGCTTGTTTGCCGACATTTACTAACACCGCCATATTCAATGGGTATTGAGCTCTCGTAAATTCATTATTCTGCGCTCTGGTACACTCTGACTAGAGTGCTCTGAAATCTGAATAGATAGCCAAATCGAATTTACGAAAGCACCCGTAAATCCATTGAGAACGCACACCTACTATACCATTTAGCTAAGCATGACGGGAATAATCAAGTCAATAATTGTTGGGTAGTTAGTTAGATAGCCTATAGTTAATTTTTTAAATATTTTTACATTTTTATTTCACCTTTATTTAACCAGGCAGGCCAGTTGAGAACAAGTTCTCATTTACAACTGCGACCTGGCCAAGATAAAGCAAAGCAGTGCGACACAAACAACAACACAGTTACACGTGGGATAAACAAACATACAGTCAATAATACAATAGAAAAATCTATATACAGTGTATGCAAATGGAGTAAGGAGGTAAGGCAATAAATAGGCCATAGTAGCGAAGTATTTACAATTTAGCAAATTAACACTGAAGTGATAGATGTGCAGATGATGTGCAAGTAGAAATATTGGTGTGCAAAAGAGTGAAAAAGTAAATAAAAACAATATGGGGATGAGGTAGGTAGTTTGGTGGACTTTTTCTAGATGGGCTATGTACAGCTGCAGCGATCAGTAAGGTGCTGAGATAGCTGATGTTTAAAGCTAGTGAGGGAGATATAAGTCTCCAACTTCAGCGATTTTTGCAATAAGTTCCCAGTCATTTGCAGCAGAGAACTGGAAGGAAAGGCAGCCAAAGAAGGTGTTGGCTTTGGGGACGACCAGTGAAATATACCTGCTGGAGCGCGTGCTACGGGTCAGTGTTGTTATGGTGACCAGTGAGCTGACATAAGGCAGAGCTTTACCTAGCAAAGACTTATAGATGACCTGGAGCCAGTGGATCTGGCAACGAATATGTAGCGAGGGTCAGCCAACGAGAGCATACAAGTCGCAGTGGTGGGTGGTATATGGGGCTTTGGTGACAAAACGGATGGCACTGTGATAGACTGCATCCAGTTTGCTGAGTAGAGTGTTTGGTGGCTATTTTGTAAATGCCGAAGTCGAGGATCGGTAGGATAGTCAGTTTTACGAGGATATGTTTGGCAGCGTGAGTGAAGGAGGCTTTTTTGCGAAATAGGAAGCCGATTCTAGATTTAATTTTGGATTGGAGATGCTTAAATGAGTCTGGAAGGAGAGTTTACATTCTAGCCAGACACCTAGGTATTTGTAGTTGTCCACATATTTTAAGTCAGAACCGTCCAGAGTAGTGATGCTGGTCGGGTGAGCGGGTACGGGCAGCGATCGGTTGAAGAGCATGCATTTAGTTTTACTAGTGTTTAAGAGCAGTTGGAGGCCACGGAAGGAGTGTTGTATGTCATTGAAGCTCGTCTGGAGGTTAGTTAACACAGTGTCCAAAGAAGGGCCGGATGTATATAGAATGGTGTCGTCTGCGTAGAGGTGGATCAAGGAATCACCCTCAGCAAGAGCGACATCATTGATATATACAGAGAAAAGAGTCGGCCCGAGAATTGAACCCTGTCGTACCCCCATAGAGACTGCCAGAGGTCCAGACAACAGGCCCTCCGATTTGACACACTGAACTCTATCGGAGAAGTATTTGGTGAACCAGGCGAGGCAGTCATTTGAGAAACCAAGGCTGTTGAGTCTGCCGATAAGAATACGGTGATTGACAGAGTCAAAAGCCTTGGCCAGGTCGATGAAGACGGCTGCACAGTACTGTCTTTTATCGATGGCGGTTATGATATCGTTTAGTACCATGAGCGTGGCTGAGGTGCACCTGTGACCAGCTCAGAAACTGGTTTGCACAGCGGAGAAGGTACGGTGGGATTCGAAATGGTCAGTGATCTGTTTGTTAACTTGGCTTTCGAAGACTTTCGAAAGGCAGGGCAGGATGGATATAGGTCTGTAACAGTTTGGGTCTAGAGTGTCTCCCCCTTTGAAGAGGGGGATGACCGCGGCAGCTTCCAATCTTTAGGAATCTTGGATGATACGAAAGACAGGTTGAACAGACTAGTAATCAAGGTTTTGCAGCTCTTTCTGAACATCTGCTATCTGGATTTGGGTGAAGGAGAAGCTGGGGAGGCTCGGGCAAGTAGCTGTGGGGGGTGCAGAGCTGTTGGCCGGGGTTGGGGTAGCCAGGAGGAAAGCATGGCCAGCCGTAGAGAAATGCTTTTTGAAATTCTCGATTATCGTGGATTTATCGGTGGTGACTGTGTTTCCAAGCCTCAGTGCAGTGGGCAGCTGGGGGGAGGTGCTCTTATTCTCCATGGACTTTACAGTGTCCCAGAACTTTTTGGAGTTAGAACTACAGGATGCAAATTTATGTTTGAAAAAGCTAGCCTTTGTTTTCTGAACTGACTGTGTGTATTGGTTCCTGACTTCCCTGAAAAGTTGCATGTCGCAGGGACTATTCGATGCTAGTTGGTCAGGATAATATCTTGTATATGCCATCTTAATATATTGGCAAGTTTGATGTATAAGTAGCCAAATAACGTTAGGTAGCTAGCTAACAACAGGTGACAGCGACACATACAGTATATTTACTATATGTTTCCCATGAGGGAATGAAACCGTCAACCCTTGTGTTGCAAGCACACTAACCTGTCTAACCCACAAGAACATCCCAGCATACTAACCTGCTGTGACCCACTAGAACCATCCCAGCATACTAACCTGCTGTAACCCACTAGAACCATCCCAGCATACTTAACCTGCTGTAACCCACTAGAACCATCCCAGCACACTAACCTGTCTAACTCACTAGAACCATCCCAGCACACTAACCTGCTGTAACCCACTAGAATCATCCCAGCACACTAACCTGTCTAACCCACTAGAACCATCCCAGCATACTAACCTGTCTAACCCACTAGAACCATCCCAGCACACTAACCTGCTGTAACCCACTAGAACCATCCCAGCATACTAACCTGTCTAACCCACTAGAACCATCCCAGCATACTAACCTGCTGTAACCCACTAGAACCATCCCAGCACACTAACCTGCTGTAACCCACTAGAACCATCCCAGCATACTAACCTGCTGTAACCCACTAGAACCATCCCAGCACACTAACCTGCTGTAACCCACTAGAACTATCCCAGCATACTAACCTGCTGTAACCCACTAGAACCATCCCAGCACACTAACCTGCTGTAACCCACTAGAACCATCCCAGCATACTAACCTGCTGTAACCCACTAGAACCATCCCAGCACACTAACCTGCTGTAACCCACTAGAACCATCCCAGCACACTAACCTGCTGTAACCCACTAGAACCATCCCAGCACACTAACCTGCTGTAACCCACTAGAACCATCCCAGCATACTAACCTGCTGTAACCCACTAGAACCATCCCAGCATACCAACCTGCTGTAACCCACTAGAACCATCCCAGCACACTAACCTGCTGTAACCTACTGGAACCATCCCAGCATACTAACCTGCTGTAACCCACTAGAACCATCCCAGCATACTAACCTGCTGTAACCCACTGGAACCATCTCAGCACACTAACCTGCTGTAACCCACTAGAACCATCCCATCACACTAACCTGCTGTAACCCACTAGAACCATCCCAGCACACTAACCTGTCTAACCCACTAGAATCATCCCAGCATACTAACCTGCTGTAACCCACTAGAACTATCCCAGCACACTAACCTGCTGTAACCCACTAGAACCATCCCATCACACTAACCTGCTGTAACCCACTAGAACCATCCCAGCACACTAACCTGTCTAACCCACTAGAACCATCCCAGCATACTAACCTGCTGTAACCCACTAGAACCATCCCATCACACTAACCTGCTGTAACCCACTAGAACCATCCCAGCACACTAACCTGTCTAACCCACTAGAACCATCCCAGCATACTAACCTGCTGTAACCCACTAGAACCATCCCAGCACACTAACCTGCTGTAACCCACTAGAACCATCCCAGCACACTAACCTGCTGTAACCCACTAGAACCATCCCAGCATACTAACCTGTCTAACCCACTAGAACCATCCCATCACACTAACCTGTCTAACTCACTAGAACCATCCCAGCATACTAACCTGTCTAACTCACTAGAACCATCCCAGCACACTAACCTGTCTAACCCATTAGAACCATCCCAGCATACTAACCTGTCTAACCCACTAGAACCATCCCAGCATACTAACCTGCTGTAACCCACTAGAACCATCCCAGCATACTAACCTGCTGTAACCCACTAGAACCATCCCAGCATACTAACCTGTCTAACCTACTAGAACTATCCCAGCACACTAACCTGCTGTAACCCACTAGAACCATCCCAGCATACTAACCTGCTGTAACCCACTAGAACCATGCCAGCACACTAATCTGCTGTAACCCACTAGAACCATCCCAGCATACTAACCTGCTGTAACCCACTAGAACCATCCCAGCACACTAACCTGCCTAAACCACTAGAACCATCCCAGCATACTAACCTGCTGTAACCCACTAGAACTATCCCAGCATACTAACCTGCTGTAACCCACTAGAACCATCCCAGCACACTAACCTGCTGTAACCCACTAGAACCATCCCAGCATACTAACCTGCTGTAACCCACTACAACCATCCCAGCACACTAACCTGCTGTAACCCACTAGAACAATCCCAGCATACTAACCTGCTGTAACCCACTAGAACCATCCCAGCACACTAACCTGCTGTAACCCACTAGAACCATCCCAGCATACTAACCTGCTGTAACCCACTACAACCATCCCAGCACACTAACCTGCTGTAACCCACTAGAACTATCCCAGCATACTAACCTGCTGTAACCCACTAGAACCATCCCAGCACACTAACCTGCTGTAACCCACTAGAACTATCCCAGCATACTAACCTGCTGTAACCCACTACAACCATCCCAGCACACTAACCTGCTGTAACCCACTAGAACCATCCCAGCACACTAACCTGCTGTAACCCACTAGAACAATCCCAGCACACTAACCTGCTGTAACCCACTAGAACTATACCAGCATACTAACCTGCTGTAACCCACTAGAACCATCCCTGCACACTAACCTGCTGTGACCCACTAGAACCATCCCAGCACACTAACCTGCTGTAACCCACTAGAACCATCCCAGCATACTAACCTGCTGTAACCCACTAGAACCATCCCAGCACACTAACCTGCTGTAACCCACTAGAACCATCCCAGCACACTAACCTGCTGTAACCCACTAGAACCATCCCATCACACTAACCTGCTGTAACCCACTAGAACTATCCCAGCACACTAACCTGTCTAACTCACTAGAACCATCCCAGCACACTAACCTGCTGTAACCCACTAGAACCATCCCATCACACTAACCTGCTGTAACCCACTAGAACCATCCCAGCACACTAACCTGTCTAACCCACTAGAACCATCCCAGCACACTAACCTGCTGTAACGCACTAGATCCATCCCAGCACACTAACCTGCTGTAACCCACTAGAACCATCCCAGCACACTAACCTGCTGTAACCCACTAGAACTATACCAGCATACTAACCTGTCTAACCCACTAGAACCATCCCAGCATGCTAACCTGCTGTAACCCACTAGAACCATCCCAGCATACTAACCTGTCTAACCCACTAGAACCATCCCAGCATACTAACCTGTCTAACCCACTAGAACAATCCCAGCACACTAACCTGCTGTAACCCACTAGAACCATCCCAGCACACTAACCTGCTGTAACCCACTAGAACCATCCCAGCACACTAACCTGCTGTAACCCACTAGAACCATCCCAGCATACTAACCTGTCTAACCCACTAGAACCATCCCATCACACTAACCTGTCTAACTCACTAGAACCATCCCAGCATACTAACCTGTCTAACTCACTAGAACCATCCCAGCACACTAACCTGCTGTAACCCACAAGAACCATCCCAGCATACTAACCTGCTGTAACCCACTAGAACCATCCCAGCATACTAACCTGTCTAACCCACTAGAACTATCCCAGCACACTAACCTGCTGTAACCCACTAGAACCATCCCAGCATACTAACCTGCTGTAACCCACTAGAACAATCCCAGCACACTAACCTGCTGTAACCCACTAGAACCATCCCAGCACACTAACCTGCTGTAACCCACTAGAACTATCCCAGCACACTAACCTGCCTAAACCACTAGAACCATCCCAACATACTAACCTGCTGTAACCCACTAGAACTATCCCAGCACACTAACCTGCTGTAACCCACTAGAACCATCCCAGCATACTAACCTGCTGTAACCCACTAGAACCATCCCAGCACACTAACCTGCTGTAACCCACTAGAACTATCCCATCACACTAACCTGCTGTAACCCACTAGAACCATCCCAGCATACTAACCTGTCTAACCCACAAGAACCATCCCAGCATACTAACCTGCTGTAACCCACTAGAACTATCCCAGCACACTAACCTGCTGTAACCTACGAGAACCATCCCAGCATACTAACCTGCTGTAACCCACTAGAACCATCCCAGCATACTAACCTGCTGTAACCCACTAGAACCATCCCAGCACACTAACCTGCTGTAACCCACTAGAACCATCCCAGCACACTAACCTGCTGTAACCCACTAGAACCATCCCAGCATACTAACCTGCTGTAACCCACTAGAACCATCCCAGCACACTAACCTGCTGTAACCCACTAGAACTATCCCAGCATACTAACCTGCTGTAACCCACTAGAACCATCCCAGCACACTAACCTGCTGTAACCCACTAGAACCATCCCAGCATACTAACCTGCTGTAACCCACTAGAACCATCCCAGCACACTAACCTGTCTAACCCACTAGAACCATCCCAGCACACTAACCTGCTGTAACCCACTAGAACCATCCCAGCACACTAACCTGTCTAACTCACTAGAACCATCCCAGCATACTAACCTGCTGTAACCCACTAGAACCATCCCAGCACACTAACCTGCTGTAACCCACTAGAACCATCCCAGCACACTAACCTGCCTAAACCACTAGAACCATCCCAGCATACTAACCTGCTGTAACCCACTAGAACTATCCCAGCATACTAACCTGCTGTAACCCACTAGAACTATACCAGCATACTAACCTGCTGTAACCCACTAGAACCATCCCTGCATACTAACCTGCTGTAACCCACCAGAACTATACCACACACTAACCTGCTGTAACCCACTGGAACCATCCCAGCACACTAACCTGCTTTAACCTACTAGAACCATCCCAGCATACTAACCTGCTGTAACCCACTAGAACCATCCCAGCATACTAACCTGCTGTAACCCACTAGAACCATCCCAGCACACTATCCTGCTGTAACCCACTAGAACCATCCCAGCACACTAACCTGCTGTAACCCACTAGAACCATCCCAGCACACTAACCTGTCTAACCCACTAGAACCATCCCAGCACACTAACCTGTCTAACCCACTAGAACCATCCCAGCACACTAACATGCTGTAACCCACTAGAACCATCCCAGCATACTAACCTGTCTAACCCACTAGAACCATCCCAGCACACTAACCTGCTGTAACCCACTAGAACCATCCCAGCACACTAACCTGCTGTAACCCACTAGAACCATCCCAGCATACTAACCTGCTGTAACCCACTAGAACCATCCCAGCATACTAACCTGCTGTAACCCACAAGAACATCCCAGCATACTAACCTGTCTAACCCACTAGAACCATCCCAGCACACTAACCTGCTGTAACCCACTAGAACCATCCCAGCATACTAACCTGTCTAACTCACTAGAACCATCCCAGCACACTAACCTGCTGTAACCCACTAGAACCATCCTACCATACTAACCTGCTGTAACCCAATAGAACCATCCCACCATACTAACCTGCTGTAACCCACAAGACCATCCCAGCACACTAACCTGCTGTAACCCACAAGAACCATCCCAGCATACTAACCTGCTGTAACCCACAAGAACATCCCAGTACACTAACCTGCTGTAACCCACTAGAACTATCCCAGCACACTAACCTGTCTAACTCACTAGAACCATCCCAGCACACTAACCTGCTATAACCCACTAGAACCATCCCAGCACACTAACCTGTCTAACCCACTAGAACCATCCCAGCATACTAACCTGCTGTAACCCACTAGAACCATCCCAGCACACTAACCTGCTGTAACCCACTAGAACCATCCCAGCATACTAACCTGCTGTAACCCACTAGATCCATCCCAGCACACTAACCTGCTGTAACCTACTAGAACCATCCCAGCACACTAACCTGTCTAACTCACTAGAACCATCCCAGCACACTAACCTGCTGTAACCCACTAGAACCATCCCAGCATACTAACCTGTCTAACCCACTAGAACCATCCCAGCATACTAACCTGCTGTAACCCACTAGAACCATCCCAGCATACAAACCTGCTGTAACCCACTAGAACCATCCCAGCATACTAACCTGTCTAACCCACTAGAACCATCCCAGCATACTAACCTGCTGTAACCCACTAGAACCATCCCAGCATACCAACCTGCTGTAACCCACTAGAACCATCCCAGCACACTAACCTGCTGTAACCTACTAGAACCATCCCAGCACACTAACCTGCTGTAACCCACTAGAACCATCCCAGCATACTAACCTGCTGTAACCCACTGGAACCATCCCAGCATACTAACCTGTCTAACCCACTAGAACCATCCCAGCACACTAACCTGCTGTAACCCACTAGAACCATCCCAGCATACTAACCTGCTGTAACCCACTGGAACCATCCCATTATACTAGCATGCTGTAACCCACTACAACCATCCCATCACACTAACCTGCTGTAACCCACTAGAACCATCCCAACACACTAACCTGCTGTAACCCACTAGAACCATCCCAGCACACTAACCTGTCTAACCCACTAGAACTATCCCAGCTTACTAACCTGCTGTAACCCACTAGAACCATCCCAGCATACTAACCTGCTGTAACCCACTAGAACCATCCCAGCATACTAACCTGTCTAACCCACTAGAACCATCCCAGCACACTAACCTGCTGTAACCCACTAGAACCATCCCAGCACACTAACCTGCTGTAACCCACTAGAACCATTCTAAGCACCACAGCAAGTGTAATGCTATTTGTGCTCCTCCTTTTTAAGTGGTTAATTGAGTGGTTGTGTTGTGGTCGGTTCTTACTGAGTGGGCCTGATATTCCCCTACTGAATGATCTTATTCTGTGTGTTCTTCCCAGGCTTGACCGAGGAGCCGAGCAGTAAGCCCGACAGCAGCACCGTCAAACAGAGGAAGATGAGCAAGAAGACCACTGAGGAAGAGATAAAGGCACGAACATTGACCTCCACCAGCAGTGACAGGTGAAGGACCCATATCATCTTCAACAACTCACAAACCTAGATAGCAGCAGTGATTAGAAGTCATATATTTGGCGGGCCGGGCGCCTGCAGGCTGACTTCGGTCGTCAGTTGAACGGTGTTTCCTCCGACACATTGGTGCAGCTGGCTTCCGGGTTAACTTCTATGGGCTAGGTGGGACGCTAGCGGGACACAGCCAGTGAAATATCAGGGCTAGCGGGACACAGCTAGCGGGACACAGCCAGTGAAATATCAGGGCTAGCGGGACACAGCTAGCGGGACACAGCCAGTGAAATATCAGGGCTAGCGGGACACAGCTAGCGGGACACAGCCAGTGAAATATCAGGGCTAGCGGGACACAGCTAGCGGGACACAGCCAGTGAAATATCAGGGCTAGCGGGACACAGCTAGCGGGACACAGCCAGTGAAATATCAGGGCTAGCGGGACACAGCTAGCGGGACACAGCCAGTGAAATATCAGGGTGGAAAATTCAAAAACAACAAAATGTCATAATTCAACTTTCTCAAACATACGACTATTTTACACCATTTTAAAGATACACTTCTCGTTAATCTAACCACATTGTCCGATTTCAAAAAGGCTTTACAGCGAAAGCAAAACATTAGATTATGTTAGGAGAGTGCATAGACAAAAATAATCACACAACCATTTTCCAAGCAAGGACATGTGTCAATAAAATCCAAAACACAGCGAAATGAAGCACTAACCTTTGACGATCTTCATCAGATGACACTCCTAGGACATTATGTTACACAATACATGTATGTTTTGTTCGATAAAGTTCATATTTATATCCAAAAACAGCATTTTACATTGGCGCGTGATATTCAGAAAATGTATTCCCACCAAAACGTCCGGTGAATGTGCACATCAATTTACAAAAATACTCATCAGAAAAGTTGACAAAATACATAACAATTATTTTAAGAATTATAGATAGACTACTCCTTTATGCAACCACTGTGTTAGATTTTAAAATAGCTTTACGGAGAAAGCACATTTTTCAATATTCTGAGTACATAGCTCAGCCATCACGGCAAGCTATTCAGACACCCGCCAAATTCGGGGCAACCTAAACTCAGAATTAGTATTAGAAATATTGTATTACCTTTGCTGATATTCGTCAGAATGCACTCCCAGGACCGCTACTTCCACAAGAAATGTTGTTTTTGTTCCAAATAATCCATATTTATGTCCAAATACCTCCCTTTTGTTCGTGCGTTCAGAGCACTATCCAAAGGGTAACTCGTGAGCGCGGAACGAGAGACAAAAAGTCAAAATGTTCCATTACCGTACTTAGAAGCATGTCAAACGCTGTTTAAAATCAATCTTCATGGTATTTTTTATGTAAAATTGCGATAATATTCCAACCGGACAATAGCATATTCATTCAAGAAGAAAAAGAAGGAGGGGCGTGCTCGCGGGACCGAGCATATCCAACCACTTTGTTGCCAGGCAGACCACTCAGTAACTGAGCTCCTATACTCTGCCCAGTGACAGGAAAATGCTCAAACCACTTTCTGAAGGCTTTAGACAGCCAATGGAAGCCTTAGGAAGTGCAACGTCACCCCACAGACACTGGAGCTTCGATAGAGAATCAAAAGAAGAACTACAATTCCCAGACTTTTCACTTCCTGCTTGGATCTTTCTCAGGTTTTTGCCTGCCATATGAGTTCTGTTATACTCACAGACACCATTCAAACAGTTTTGGAAACTTCAGAGTGTTTTCTATCCAAATCTACTAATAATATGCATATTCTAGTTTCCGGGCCAGAGTAGTAACCTGTTTAAATTGGGTACGTTTTTCATCTGGCCGTGAAAATACTGCCCCCTAGCCCAGACAGGTTAAGCAGACGGGTGTTAAGAAGCGCGGCTTGGCTGATAATTTGCTAACGTGAGAAAAGCACATGTGCCTAGAAGTTTCTCAGTTTTGTTACTTCAAATGCAGTGGCAAACCGTGACTATTGGAGCTAGGCCCTCAGTTGCGGAAAAAGATCTGACGTCATACATATAGAGAACTCGGATGCCTGTGTATACAGAGCATGACTTGAGACCTTTCTTTTGCAGACCTATGTAGGAGAAGCAATTCTTAGATGACAGAGTCAAACGGTCCTAAGCCACGCCTCGGCTGTGGCTCACAGAAGCAGCACACGTACACAATGGTTGCAAATATCGATAGCAGGAACCACGTTACAACGTTGCGTCGTTTCAGATAAACATTTGCCAAAACAAACAGTCACTCAAATAGTGGTGGAATAAATTCAACCACACAACTACTCACATTGTTTTAAGACCACGGACAGTATATGCTGTCAGAGAGAAAGAAGTCACACTGTATTCAATGTTCTATCTCGAGCGTGCAACAATAAATAAATGCACCACAACACGAAATGTCATGTACCCAGTACTTCCAATTGCAATGTCATTACCTTTGTTTTTACCATACAACCAGTGATCTAAAGTTGAAATAATATTTTACACATTGTATTCATATGAACGAGATAGCAACCAAAAGCAAGCTGTAGATGAAAATAAAAAGTCCACTCGCCATTATGATGATCATTTCAAAACCAAGTCCATTCTCCTGTCCTTCTTAATGAAAAGGTCAATGGCAGGTTCATATAGCTTGTCTTTTGATTTTACATCCGAAAAAGTACTTTTTCGATTGAGATCAAAGCCAGGGCTGACAGTCGGGCCTGTCCAGTGGTGTTCCTGGAATATGTTCTTTCTACTGATGCAGTGGACACTGGAATGGTCAAAACTAGACAGGTAAGCAGATACAATTGGTGCATACTATCAATTAGTCTCTTCTGCTGGAGAAAGTGGAGCAGATCAGCCGGGCTCTTACCCTCGAAGTCAGACATTGAGTACATAACTGTGAGTTCTGTTTAAAGCCGCGGCAAATCAAAATTAGTGCCATAGCTTTCCTCGAGACTTGAGAACGCAGAGTTTGGAAAGTTTGGTGTTTCCTTTTGTGGGTCCAGGAGGGCAAGGAACATGAGCCTTCCATGGTCATTGAACCTGTTTCTTAGCTGAGTGACAATATTGTCGATGATCGCACTGTGTAGCTGTTGGTACTGCTCGCGAACCTCTCCTTGCATATGTGTCCTGCGTCCCCTTGGAACTTCGGTCTCACTCACAGTGTCCTCGTAGATGGAATCGAATTTTCCTTTTTGCCTCTCTGTGGTGTTGCAGAGGTCGTCCACCATGGACAAGCAGAACTGCGTGTCAAACTCCCTGTTCTGCAATATTCCAAACAGCACGTCGGAGTATGCAAATATGGAGTAGAACGCGGATAGCAGGAAGCAGAACTCGAAGCTTGTCAGGTGCATCATGTATTGATCTGCGCTGTGATTGGTGTCTTCATCAGAGTCATCGTGATGGTCCACTATGTATTCAAAGAGTTCAATGAGTTCTGCCTTTTTTTCAAGTGTGAGGAGAAGTTCCACCATGTTCGCGCCACTCTGGGTAGTCTTTGCTGGCATATTTCATCCAGTAGATTTGTTCGTTTGACAGATCTTCAGAAAAACACTGCTAGGCCACCAAGATGAGAAAAAAATATTGCATTCTTTTAGTTTACCAGCACTTTTAGTTTACATGACCAGATTAAGAGTGTGCGCATAGCAATGAATGAACAGAGCTTGCGGGATAGTTTCTTTCACCTTGGCTTGTACTCCGTTTATACCAGAGGCCATGACTGCAGGCCCATCGTAACACAGTGCCACAACTTTGGCCGTGCATTCACATTCCTCTAAAAAGCTGATAATTCGGGCAGCAACCTCTTCTGCCCGTTTATACTCAGTTACATCCTCAAATTTGAAAAACCTTTCCTTCACACCACCATCGGTAGTGTAACGTAACACATAAGACATTTGGGCTACATTGCTGATGTCTGTCGTATCGTCAACCATGATGGTTACAAAGGAGGTTTTCTTCAATTCTTCCTTCATGACATCTGTCATTACATTCGCGACCTCGTGTATCAGGTCATTTTGGATTTTGCTGGAAATGCCTGTGAACATGGTAGCCGTAGCCAAACGGCAGTTTAACGTGCTGTCATACTCAGCCAAGAAATCCAGTATTTCCAAGTAGTTTCCCTTATTAGCTGATTCTTTACCCTCATCATGTCCTCTGAATGCTAATTCTTGCTTGCCTAAAAACACAACCGTATGAATAAGGCGCTTTAGAATCTCCCTTTTGTGCCTGACTTTATCATTGTGAGTAAGTGTTTTATTGCGCCGTTGCTTGTTAAGAAGAAGGTCTACTCTTGTTTCCCAAAATGTTTTTAAACTTGAGTTTTGGTGTCGAAGTGCTGATTTGTCAAACAGGCAAAATCTTTGAAACCAGTTATTATCGGTGCTGAAGAGTAGGCAATTCCAACAGTAAAGCTTTTTTGTCAGCTCACAGCTGGTAATCCATAGATAGCGCTCATAATTATTAACTTGAAAATGCCTTTTAAAACTTTCCTCGTTGCACCAATTTAGGCAGTGCAGGAGTTGGTCTATCGGTCTGTACAAGATTTAACTTTTCATTAAAAGTTAGCCTTGAAAATGGCGATGCTAACAATTTAGCCACCACATCGTCCTCGATTTCTTTCTCTGCAGTTGCCATCGCCATCGTTACATACACTCACTGCAAAAAGTTAGCCAGATAGCTAGGCTCAAGCGTGAGAAAACAAGATAAGGCTCGCTATTGGCTCTGAATTAGTGACGTATAATTAGGCCCTCTAAAGAGCCTTGAAGAATCGTTAAATTGTCCCACCTATTACAAGACAATTTGTGATTGGTTGAATCTACTGTCATTCCAAAATGCTGCTCTAATTGAAGTCAATGTCAATGACGTTGGCTGGTGCCTTCTAGTCAAAGCCCGAGTGCCTAGCCAATGAGCGTTGAGCCCAGCTAGATTATTTCTACCAAAAATTCTGATTGGATATTTTTTTCTCTTGGATATTAATCTTTCTTTTTCCAAAACAAACTGAAGAAAATCAATAGGAACATCATTACAATTAAGAAAAAAAAAATGTAATCAATGAAAACACAATTCCAGATTATATTAATATATAAAAATATAGGCCCTCTCTGAAGGCGTAGAGGGCCCTGGCGGTTCCCCAATGTTCAAATGATATGAGTGTAAAACGTTAAGATGTAGTGATTCAAACTGATGGGCATGCTGTGTGTCCTATCAGAGTGGGCTCGGAGTCGGCCGACACGGACTCGGACATCCAACGGCACTGCTCGTCCAGCTCGGAGGCGGAGCCAGAGAAAGTGGTGCTTAGAGAGGAGAGCCCATTGGCCAGCCCCTTCACCCTCTCCACCTCGTTCGAAGAAGACATCCTGGACCTAAAGTGAAGACAATCCCATCATGCACTTATTTTCTGCCCTCCTCCTCCTTTCCTCCTCATCCACCTCTTCTCTTCTCCTCCTTTCCTCCTCATCCACCTCTTCTCTCCTCCTCCTTTCCTCCTCATCCATCTCTTCTCTCCTCCTCCTTTCCTGCTCATCCCCCTCTTCTCTGCTCCTACTTTCCTCCTCATCCCCCTCTTCTCTCCTCCTCCTTTCCTCCTCATCCACCTCTTCTCTCCTCCTCCTTTCCTCCTCATCCCCCTCTTCTCTGCTCCTCCTTTCCTCCTCATCCCCCCTCTTCTCTCCTCCTCCTTTCCTCCTCATCCACCTCTTCTCTCCTCCTCCTTTCCTCCTCATCCCCCTCTTCTCTCCTCCTCCTTTCCTCCTCATCCCCCTCTTCTCTGCTCCTCCTTTCCTCCTCATCCACCTCTTCTCTCCTCCTCCTTTCCTCCTCATCCCCCTCTTCTCTGCTCCTCCTTTCCTCCTCATCCCCCTCTTCTCTCCTCCTCCTTTCCTCCTCATCCCCCTCTTCTCTCCTCCTCCTTTCCTCCTCATCCCCCTCTTCTCTCCTCCTCCTTTCCTCCTCATCCACCTCTTCTCTCCTCCTCCTTTCCTCCTCATCCCCCTCTTCTCTCCTCCTCCTTTCCTCCTCATCCACCTCTTCTCTCCTCCTTTCGGTCATTTTATTTGTAGTTCGTTGATTTCTGTTTAGTTTTTATCTCTGTGGTCTGGGTCTTCATACTCAGACGTGGTGTGTAGAAGAGGAATGTGTGTGTGTGTGTGTGTTGCACCGCAGCGAGTAACCCAAAGAAAACGAGGAGGTAATTTGAGGTGGTATGGTTAGTTCAGAGTTCAGAGGTCATTATACGGCGAAGGTTTCATCAATAAACCAAAACTGAATGTAAATCTACGCACCAAGGCACGAAGAAAAATCTGTGTTGGAACCGACGCCCTCGTGAAGTTGCTTTGGCTTACCATTTGTTGCATATTATATGATTATTTCCTGTTCCACTTTCAACTGTAGTATAATATATGTATGTGTACATCTATTTATACATTAAGATGCATACACACTGACAGACATGTATGCCTTTATAGATATATTATAATACACATTTTATTCACATATTTAGTAAATGTAAGATGTTTTATGCTCTCCATGTCTGTCAGTCTTGTTCTGTTTCCTTCCCAACTCACAGTATGCAGGTAGACAGGGCTGGACTGGAGACAGAGTCTCCCACAAGTGCCAACTCGCCACATCCTTCACCAAAACCACAACTCCCATCAGCCACCAGTCACCTCCTCTGATTGGCTGGTCTCTGACAGTAGCAGTCTTAGTCATGTATCCCTCTGTAGATAACATCCTACAGTGACTCTGTGAGCTAGGTTCAATCATCATAGAGTCACACACACACACACCCCTCTAGGGTCTCTAAAAGCACCTGCATGCCTTTGCTACTACTGTCCTGTTTCTGGCTGTCCCTGAGAATCCCTCGGTCCAGGTCCTCACAGAATGAAAATGCATACAGTCTTCTATACACAGACTACAACCTGCCCTGACAGTAAGCTTACTGTGGCCTATAAATGGCCCAACATTGTCATAGCCAGCGGCCAATTGGCCAGTTAGCTCATCGGCTTTCTAGTGGGTCGACGGCAGTATCCGACACAAACAGCCGGGCACACACTGGCTGAATCAACAATGTTTCCACGTCATTTCAATTAAATAACATTGAACCAACATTGAATAGACGTTGAATTGACGTCTGTGCCCAGTGGACATGGTCTGTCTGGTGTTTGGCCGCTATTGTCTACATGGGACCTCTATCAGCTTGCCTCTCTGTATAGTGGTGTGTAGACTCAGCCAACATTGATTCTCTTGTTAGTCGGGTTGGAGAATTTATCAAGTAGCCAACTACTTCCTTTTAGGAGTGATGGCATGAGGTAATGTAGTCGGTCATAGGTTGCGTCCCAACTTTTAACCAGGGCCCATAGAGCGCTGATCAAAAGTAGTGCATTATATAGGGAATAGGGTGGCTTTTAGGACATAGACATAGTGGATGAGAGTCCATTTAGATGGTAGATTGGTTAGGGTTAGATGATAGGAGGGGTAGATGGGTTAGGGTTTGATGATAGGAGGGTTAGAGGAGAGATGGGTTAGGGTTAGATGATAGGAGGGTTAGATGGTAGATGGGTTAGGGTTAGATGATAGGAGGGTTAGATGAGAGATGGCTTAGGGTTAGATGATAGGAGGGTTAGATGAGAGATGGGTTAGGGTTAGATGGCAGGAGGATTAGGGTTAGATGGTAGATGGGTTAGGGTTTGATGGTAAATGGGTTATGGTTAGATGGTAGATGGGTTAAGGTTAGATGGTAGATGGGTTAGGGTTAGATTGCATGAGGATTAGGGTTAGATGGTAGATGGGTTAAGGTTAGATGGTAGATGGGTTAAGGTTAGATGGTAGATGGGTTAGGGTTAGATGGCAGGAGGATTCGGGTTAGATGGTAGATGGATTAGGGTTTGATGGTAAATGGGTTATGGTTAGAAGGTAGATGGGTTAAGGTTAGATGGTAGATGGGTTAGGGTTAGATGGTAGATGGTTTAAGGTTAGATGGTAGATGGGTTAAGGTTAGATGGTAGATGGGTTAGGGTTAGATGGCAAGTGGTAGGTACTGTAGCCTAACTCAGAGTCCCTATAGGAACTATTTGGAATACGGAATTTCCTCTCCTCTCCAACTCTCCACTAGGAGCAATTCATAACTTCCCAAGTGCAATGGGACATTACTGAACACAGGAGTTGTGATGCGTGTAAAGACAGAGTGGACTGAAACAGCACAGAGGAAGCCATAACACACCTCTGATACTTAACACACCTCTGATAAGATAGATAAGTAACCAATGCCAATGAGTAGAGTGATATCAGCCAATCAGAACACGGGTCAGGGGTCAAACATGACACAATACCAGGGCATCATGGGAAATGTAGTGTTTCATCAGTATGTACTGGACATGAGTTGGGCTCACGCCTGCAACTTCAAAATCAGTGTCATCCTTAACCCAAGTGGGAATTTCCTACTGGGCTAATGGTTAGGAGTTTGGTATCTCCCATGGGAGACCAGGCGTGCAGCATGATACTGTGTTCTCAGTGTCTTAATCTGCATCATGCTGAGAGCAGTGTTAGGGAGAGGCTCTGTTGTTACTACTATACAGGTCACGGTGATATTGCTGCAAAACCTGCATACAGTACATGTCCAGAGAGGAATATTAGGGAGAGTTCTTGGCTTAAGCATCTGTGCATCCGTTCGACTATGTGAGCACCCATGTGTGGTCAGCTTGCGACATGGCACCCCTCTTCTGATCTAGCATGAGCCCCCTTCTCTCTCTCTATCACACCTTTTCTTCTGTTTCTCTCTGTACTTGCCTGTCTCAATATGGTCTCTTTCAATACTATTACGCAAAACCAGAGGGACAACATAGGGGGACTATTTTTACAATGGAATTTGACTTGTTATTTATTACGCTGGTTCTTAACATGAGTGTAGGTGAATGGGAGTGGGATGTCTGGTGGTTTGAAGGTTTGTAATACGGCTTCTATCACTTTGATCATTCTCCCTGTTACTCTCTCCTTTGTTTCCGTCGTCCCTGTTAAGTTCACACCACCCCAACTCCTTGATGTTTTTGCAGTGGTTTTTGTATCTAAATCAATATTTAGTGTTTAGACTGTTGCTCAACCTCTCTGTGATATCAAAACGAAAGAAGAAAATAATAAAAATAACACCAAGTGTCTTAAAAATATTGTATCGTTTTTAATGCCAAGTACTACTTGTAAATGTTTGTGTTTCAAATGTGGCCTCAAATGAAACTTTATTCTATTATTATTATTTTATTTTTTTTAACAATTATTTCAGTTATTTGAACAAGTGCTGTAGACCACTGCTGTGAAAGTAGTAAATTCTGTTCATTGATATGTAATAAATATTTATGAAATTTGAACACGTTTTGTTTGTAATCTTCCTCATTATGGATTAGTTATTCATGGTGCTGTGATGTCAGAAATTGCTGGAAGCTGTATCTGTACCACCGACTGTAAGGATCTACCTGCTAAACTACATTTCCCATGATTCCCCAACTGTCACACATGGAAACACCGCTCTTCCCACCTGGAAGGTGGCGGCACAAACTGAGAGACAAATTAGGGCCATATTAGCAGGTCAAGTTAGCACAAGCCTCATGTCAACACATCTGGTGTCTGCTCCAGTCCCTGCTGGAGCCTGTTTGTCGTGTGTGTGTGTGTGTGTGTGTGTGTGTGTGTGTGTGTGTGTGTGTGTGTGTGTGTGTGTGCGCGCACGCGCAGCTGATCAGAATTGATCTCTCACCTCTCAATCTCACTGTAACAGCAGCACCCCTGGTGGAACACACATATATGGTCACATATCCACACACACTCTCAACCTTACTTCATTCCCCCTGTGACATTACACCGATTCTGTTGTAAAACATTTACTCTGTTGCAAAACGTTGCAATGAAAACAAGACCTTCTATTGGACACATTCAGGTAGGTCTACACTCTTCAACTTCTTAACATTACAAATGTCCTCTCCTAATCCTTTACACGTATTGAATTATTTCCAAACAATGTTACCCAGTGTTATACCAATGTAACAACATAGAAAGCTGATTCTTCTTTCTTGACCAGTGTCCAGTTGTGCCCCAACTGAAAGTAAAAGCGTCAGTGACAGATATAGGGAAGACAATCAAGGAGGTGATGGAGTCCAGGTGAGTGTCATGAGGCGCTGGTGCGTGAGATGATGGTGACAGGTGTGCAGGATAATCAGCAGCCTGATGACCTAGAGGCCGGAGAGGGAGTATCCGTGACAACCTCTAACTTCCTTCATCCTGGATGCATAAACTTAAACATTTTCATCTGAGTCTGGGGAAGAAGCTAGAGAGCCAAAAATCATTGTCAAAAATCCCAAACTGTTCCTTTAAGTAATTTTAAGATAATTTGGACATGAAGCGCAGAGAATGTTAATATTAATTACTACATTGCTAATGTTGGCACCCCCCAAACCAAATCTGGTGTTTTGGGAGCAGCAATTTGCAAATTTGAACTAAACGGACTTGACAAGTATCACTCCCCATCCTCTGCCATGACGACAGTGAAAAGTATCCCATCATGCCCCAGAGTTGCGTTAGAACAGAAGCGTGACTTCACTGACTTTCCTCCAGGAACCAGCAAAAGGCTGTTTTGCCATTCACAGGGACACTAAGGCCTCAAGCCCAATCCAAAGCACTGGGTCATGAATGTTGTGTTGAACATGTGAAGGAGGGTCAGTGAATGTTGTGTTGAACATGTGAAGGAGGGTCAGTGAATGTTGTGTTGAACATGTGAAGGAGGGTCAGTGAATGTTGTGTTGAACATGTGAAGGAGGGTCAGTGAATGTTGTGTTGAACATGTGAAGGAGGGTCAGTGAATGTTGTGTTGAACATGTGAAGGAGGGTCAGTGTGTCAGAAGAGACGCTTTGAAGGACAGAGTGCCGGCCAGCCCGAGATACACTCCAACTCTGTGAGTGCGGGAGGAGGGGACATGTATGGCAGTGTTCTGCTTATTAAAATGACGTACAAATCTGCTTTTCTGTGTTGGAATGGTGTGGGCGTACCCCAACAATAGAATGGTGTGGGCGTACCCCAACAATAGAATGGTGTGGGCGTACCCCAACAATAGAATGGTGTGGGCGTACCCCAACAATAGAATGGTGTGGGCGTACCCCAACAATAGAATGGTGTGGGCGTACCCCAACAATAGAATGGTGTGGGCGTACCCCAACAATAGAATTGTGTGGGCGTACCCCAACAATAGAATGGTGTGGGCGTACCCCAACAATAGAATGGTGTGGGCGTACCCCAACAATAGAATGGTGTGGGCGTATACCGGTCATTAGAAATATTTCTTTCACTGGATAGTTACTTAAAAACTGCGACAATTTATCTTAGACTCATGTCAAAATGTGTAGAGGTGCAGGAAATTAGCTTAAAAACTGTAAAATGTTCTCTCATCCTCATCGCAAAATGTGAAGAATAGCATGAAATGAGCTATAAAAGAGCAAATGTTGCTCTATGCCCCATGGAATTGCAGGAAATTAGCTTTAAAACAATGACAAAATGTGTAGAATAGCATTATAAAACTGAACATTTTTTCTAGCTGTTTCTCTCCCCCACTTATTCTTCCACTTATACTGTTTTTTTCAAAATACCCCTCCATATACCCCTCAAACACAAGTCATGTCAAACTGTAGAATTGCAGGAAATATTTTTAAACCCCCCATATCTACACCACAATTTCACCCTTGACGTAGAGCCTTCTGTGAAAACCCAAAAGGGTTCTACCTGGAACCCAAAAGGGTTCTACCTGGAACCCAAAAGGGTTCGACAGCCGATTTAGCATTTTTGGTTCTAGATATAACCTTTTTTTCTACAAGTGTTGTTACAACCCTGTCCTTAGCTGTTACCCAACCGAAACTACGAGTGGCCCACAAAGCCACTTTTCTCCAGTGTGTCAGCGAGCTTCTTCTGGTTTATGTCCCTTAGGACTTGATCTTCAGAGCCCCCTTTCTGGCATCCCTCTCTTGGTTCTCATCTTCAGCATGCATCACTTCCTCATCCTTCCTCTGACTCTAAGTGCACTCTGGGTATTCTTTACAAAGAATTGCCTTGAGCATCTTCAGCTCATTTCTCACCAAAGTGATGACATTATCCTAAAGTATCTGAAACAAACAATTCAAATGGAAAGCAAAAGAAAGCTGTGGTGATGCTAATTGTGGTTGTTAACTGCTGTGTTGCAATGAGTAGTTGTTCATGAGCAAGGTTTCAAAGCTATTTTATACTAGCTTATTAGGAGAATTAGGCTCACCGTGAATATGGAGGTCAGGTCCATTTGTTGACAGGACAGACTGACCACTGGGGATCTCTAAATGTGACCTCTCCTGTTGGTCTCTGGAAAATCAATAAGACAGCAATAGATTTCTGAAAAAGTCCAGAAAATGTACACTCAGAAAAAAGGGTTCCAAAAGGGTTCTTTGGCTGTCCCCATAGGAGAACCCTTTTTGGTTCCAGGTACTGTAGAACCCTTTTAGGGAAAATGTATGGAGCAAAAAGTATGTTATTTTCTTCAGGAATATAGTGAAGTAAAAGTTGTAAAAAATATATATAGTAAAGTAAAGTACACATACCCCCAAAAATGTGTAATTGAAAGTATTTTTACTTTTATTTCTTGCACTTTTTACAGCATTTCAATCATGTGAATTCATATTTATCTCCATGTAAGCTCACTTTGATAAAGATGCAGAACAACAACTATTGATGTATTTTCTCATTATAAAACAAAGCATTGTTTATGAATTACAATAAGTTAGACTGGTTCTCTGGTGTCAATCTCAGTTTAAGTAGTATTATGATAAACTATAAAGGGCATTTTAATGAATTGCTGCCGAATGAATGAATTGACTGTGATGAAATGAAGGCACTATGATGTCAGCTACACCAGGCCTGACTTACCCATAGCAAGATTAACAAGGTAGCATGTTCGGCCATCGCTCATCCATATATTTATATGTACATATTCTCATTCACCCCTTTAGATTTGTGTGTATTAGGTAGTTGTTGGGAATTGTTAGATATTACTGCACTGTTGGAACTAGAAGCACAAGCCTTTCACTACACTCGCATTAACATCTGCTAACCATGTGTATGTGACCAATAACATTTGATTGATTTGATTTGAGTTAACTTTGATCTGACTCATTTTCTGGTGCATTGAGAAAGCTATAGATGGATATGTGTTATAACATATCATACTCAGTTATACCATGTCCATTCCAATCTTCTTTTATGAATTAGGAAACTAACAACGTCTATCTCATTGATCTTTGTGATTTAACCCCTCTGGTGATGGCCAACACTGTGTTAAGTGTACTCTCAATTAAAATACTCTTAGTCCACACTGTTTATTGTCCGATATGATTGATACATTCCTTCTTATAATCCAGTAATGATGTCACTCTTTGTTTATTGGTTAACTAAACTGAGCATTGTGGATCCCTGTATTGTGGCTGAGTGCTGACACACACAAGATATGTTTTTAATATGTTATTAATAAGTTATTCATCTATAACATATATAGCATTCTAAGACCGACGTGTTGACACTGTCTTGTGTTTATTGAATGAAAGAATGAATGAATTATTTTTAAAAGCATAGAACACTATACTAAAATACTGTAAATAAATCCTTTATTTAGTCCCAAAGAGCTCCCCACCAGACCAGTAGACATTTTCACCTCGTCTCTTCATAAGTCACTACTTGATCTTATACAATGTTTGATATAATATAATAATGTAATAGTATAATAGTAATTTGTCATAATTTAATCTCTCAACAATTTGTTTACATTTGGCACAGGAGGTGGAAGAGAGGGAGGAGAAGAGAGGAGGAGAGTGATTTGTCAAGAGGAGAGAAAGAAGAAGAGGGAAATGAAAGAGGACGAGTGGGGAGAATAAAGGAAGGAGGGTGATTGTCAACGAGAGAGAGAGAGAGGGAGAGAGAGAGAGAGAGAGAGGGAGAGAGAGAGAGAGAGAGAGAGAGAGAGAGAGGGGGGAGAGAGAGAGAGAGAGAGAGAGAGAGAGAGAGAGAGAGAGAGAGAGAGAGAGAGAGAGAGAGAGAACTTTCCAATCAGACTGTCTGAGTCCCACTGTTGGGAACAGAATGTCTGGATTACTCATAATAAGTTGCATGGACTCACTCTGTGTGCAATAATAGTGTCTAACATATTTTTTAATGACTACCTCATCTCTGTACCCCACACATACAATTATCTGTAAGGTCTCTCCGTCTCTCAGTGAATTTCAAACACAGATTCAACCACAAAGACCAGGGAGTTTGTGGTTGGTAGATGGTAGATGGGTAATTAAAAGCAAATCAAATCAAATCAAATTAATTTATATAGCCCTTCGTATATCAGCTGAAATCTCAAAGTGCTGTACAGAAACCCAGCCTAAAACCCCAAACAGCAAGCAATGCATGTGAAAGAAGCACGGTGGCTAGGAAAAACTCCCTAGGAAAAACTCCCTAGAAAGGCCAAAAACCTAGGAAGAAACCTAGAGAGGAACCAGGCTATGAGGGGTGGCCAGTCCTCTTCTGGTTGTGCCGGGTGGATATTATAACAGAACATGGTCAAGATGTTAAAATGTTCATAAATGACCAGCATGGTCAAATAATAATAATCAGAGTAGTTGTCGAGGGTGCAACAAGCACGTCCGGTGAACAGGTCAGGGTTCCGTAGCCGCAGGCAGAACAGTTGAAACTGGAGCAGCAGCATGGCCAGGCTGGCTGGGGACAGCAAGGAGTCATCATGCCAGGTAGTCCCGAGGCATGGTCCTAGGGCTCAGGTCCTCCGAGAGAAAGAAAGAAAGAGAGAAAGAGAGAATTAGAGAGAGCATATTTAAATTCACACAGGACACCGGATAAGACAAGAGAATACTCCAGATGTAACAGACTGTCCCTAGCCCCCCGACACATAAACTACTGCAGCATAAATACTGGAGGCTGAGACAGGAGGGATCAGAAGACACTGTGGCCCCATCCGATGATACCCCCGGACAGGGCCAAACAGGCAGGATATAACCCCACCCACTTTGCCAAAGCACAGCCCCCACACCACTAGAGGGATGTCTACAACCACCAACTTACCGTCCGAAGACAAGGCCGAGTATAGTCCACAAAGATCTCCGCCATGGCACAACCCAAGGGGGGGGGCGCCAACCCAGACAGGAAGACCACGTCAGTGACTCAACCCACTCAAGTGACGCACCCCTCCCATGGACGGCATGGAAGAACACCAGTAAGTCAGTGACTCAGCCCCTGTAATAGGGTTAGAGGCAGAGAATCCCAGTGGAAAGAGGGGAACTGGCAAGGCAGAGACAGCAAGGGCGGTTCGTTGCTCCAGCCTTTCCGTTCACCTTCACACTCCTGGGCCAGACTATATTTAATCATAGGACCTACTGAAGAGATAAGTCTTCAGTAAAGACTTAAAGGTTGAGACTGAGTCTGCGTCTCTCACATGGGTAGGCAGACCATTCCATAAAAATGGAGCTCTATAGGAGAAAGCCCTACCTCCAGCCGTTTGCTTAGAAATTCTAGGGACAATTAGGAGGCCTGCGTCTTGTGACCGTAGTGTACGTATAGGTATGTACGGCAGGACCAAATCGGAAAGATAGGTAGGAGCAAGCCCATGTAATGCTTTGTAGGTTAGCAGTAAAACCTTGAAATCAGCCCTTGCCTTAACAGGAAGCCAGTGTAGGGAGGCTAGCACTGGAGTAATATGATCAAATTTTTGGGTTCTAGTCAGGATTCTAGCAGCCGTATTTAGCACTAACTGAAGTTTGTTCAGTGCTTTATCCGGGTAGCCGGAAAGTAGAGCATTGCAGTAGTCCAGCCTAGAAGTAACAAAAGCATGGATTAATTTTTCTGCGTCATTTTTGGACAGAAAGTTTCTGATTTTTGCAATGTTACGTAGATGGAAAAAAGCTGTCCTCGTAACAGTCTTGATATGTTCTTCAAAAGAGAGATCAGGGTCCAGAGTAACGCCGAGGTCCTTCACAGTTTTATTTGAGACGACTGTACAACCATCCAGATTAATTGTCAGATTCAACAGAAGATCTCTTTGTTTCTTGGGACCTAGAACAAGCATCTCTGTTTTGTCCGAGTTTAAAAGTAGAAAGTTTGCAGCCATCCACTTCCTTATGTCTGAAACACAGGCTTCTAGCGAGGGCAATTTTGGGGCTTCACCATGTTTCATTGAAATGTACAGCTGTGTGTCGTCCGCATAGTAGTGAAATTTAACATTATGTTTTCGAATGACATCCCCAAGAGGTAAAATATATAGTGAAAACAATAGTGGTCCTAAAACGGAACCTTGAGGAACACCGAAATTTAAAATTGATTTGTCAGAGGACAAACCATTCACAGAGACAAACTGATATCTTTCCGACAGATAAGATCTAAACCAGGCCAGAACTTGTCCATGTAGACCAATTTGGGTTTCCAATCTCTCCAAAAGAATGTGGTGATCGATGGTATCAAAAGCGGCACTAAGATCTAGGAGCACGAGGACAGATGCAGAGCCTCGGTCTGACGTCATTAAAAGGTCATTTACCACCTTCACAAGTGCAGTCTCAGTGCTATGATGGGGTCTAAAACCAGACTGAAGCGTTTCGTATACATTGTTTGTCTTCAGGAAGGCAGTGAGTTGCTGTGCAACAGCTTTTTCTAAAATTTTTGAGAGGAATGGAAGATTCGATATAGGCCGATAGTTTTTTATAATTTCTGGGTCAAGATTCGGCTTTTTCAAGAGAGGCTTTATTACTGCCACTTTTAGTGAGTTTGGTACACATCCGGTGGATAGAGAGCCGTTTATTATGTTCAACATAGGAGGGCCAAGCACAGGAAGCAGCTCTTTCAGTAGTTTAGTTGGAAAAGGGTCCAGTATGCAGCTTGATGGTTTGGAGGCCATGATTATTTTCATCATTGTGTCAAGAGATATAGTACTAAAACACTTTAGCGTCTCCCTTGATCCTAGGTCCTGGCAGAGTTGTGCAGACTCAGGACAATGGAGCTTTGGAAGAATACCCAGATTTAAAGAGGAGTCCGTAATTTGCTTTCTAATGATCATGATATTTTCCTCAAAGAAGTTCATAAATGTATTACTGCTGAAGTGAAAGCCATCCTCCATTTGCGAATGCTGCTTTTTAGTTAGCTTTGCGACAGTATCAAAAAGAAATTTCGGATTGTTCTTATTTTCCTCAATTAAGTTGGAAAAATAGGATGATCGAGCAGCAGTGAGGGCTCTTCGATACTGCACGGTACTGTCTTTCCAAGCTAGTCGGAAGACTTCCAGTTTGGTGTGGCACCATTTCCGTTCCAATTTTCTGGAAGCTTGCTTCAGAGCTCGTGTATTTTCTGTATACCAGGGAGCTAGTTTCTTATGACAGATGTTTTTAATTTTTAGGGGTGCAACTGCATCTAGGGTATTGCGCAAGGTTAAATTGAGTTCCTCGGTTAGGTGGTTAACTGATTTTTGTCCTCTGACGTCCTTGGGTAGGCAGAGGGAGTCTGGAAGGGCATCAAGGAATCTTTGGGTTGTCTGAGAATTTATAGCACGACTTTTAATGGTCCTTGGTTGGGGTCTGAGCAGATTATTTGTTGCAATTGTAAACGCAATAAAATGGTGGTCCGATAATCCTGGATTATGAGGAAAAACATTAAGATCCACAACATTTATTCCATGGGACAAAACTAGGTCCAGAGTATGACTGTGGCAGTGAGTAGGTCCAGAGACATGTTGGACAAAACCCACTGAGTCGATGATGGCTCCGAAAGCCTTTTGGAGTGGGTCAGTGGACTTTTCCATGTGAATGTTAAAGTCACCAAAAATTTGAATATTATCTGCTATGACTACAAGATCCGATAGGAATTCAGGGAACTCAGTGAGGAACACTGCATATGGCCCAGGAGGCTATCCTTGTGTACCGTCCTCCTGAACTTAATGAATCATTCCTGTCTGAACTACTCACCATTGCTGTCCCATTCTCCCATCGCTTAATGTTGCTTGGCGATATGAATATTCACGCGGACTCATCAAACTCAAAACTTTCCTCTGATTTCATTGCTGTTCTGGACAGTTTCAATATTGCCCAACATGTACATTTTCCCACTCACATCAAGGGACACGTACTTGATCTTGTCTGCTCTGTTGGACTCAACCTAACTCATATCTCCCCCTCCCTATTCCAACTGTCTGACCACAATAACCTTAATTTCTCTCTTCCCTCATACTCACCCCACAACACTGACAAACGCCTCCTCTTCTTCTGCAACATCAAAGCTGTTGACCCCCTCCAACTCTCTGATGCCATCTGTTCTGCCCTGCCTTTTGACCAGGCCCCCAACCCCCCTGATGAACTAGCTTCCCAATTCAATACTGCTCTATCTGTTTTCCACAACTCTCTGGTCCTCCTCCAAACTAAGTATTAGTGTCTCTGAGGGGTCTTTGGCCTGGTTTGCTAACTACCTCTATCAATGAGTGCAGTGCATAAAATCAGAACATCTTCTGTCTCAGCCACTGCCTGTCACCAAGGGAGAGCCCCAAGGCTCGATCCAAGGCCCCAAGCTCTTCTCAATTTACATCAACATAGCTCAGGCAGTAGGAAACTCTCTCATCCATTTCTATGCAGATGGTAGTCTTATACTCAGCTGGCCCTCCCTGAATTTTGTGTTAAATGCCCAACAACAAATCTTTCTTAATGTCCAACAAGCTTTCTCTGTCTTTAACCTTGTTCCGAACACCTCCAAATTAAAGGTCATGTGGTTTGGAAAGAAGAAAGCCCCTCTCCCCACCGGTGTGATTACTACCTCTGAGGGTTTAGAACTTGAGGTAGTCACCTCATACAAGTACTTGGGAGTATGGCTAGACGGTATACTGTCCTGCTTTCAGCACATATCAAAGCTGCAAGCTAAAGTTAAATCTAGACTTGGCTTCCTCTATCGTAATCGCTCGTCTATCACCCCAGCTGCCAAACTAACCATGATTCAGATGATCATCCTACCCATGCTAGATTACGGAGACATAATTTATAGATTGGCAGGTACAGTAAGGGTGCACTAGATGTGCTTTACCATTCGACCATCAGATTTGCCACCAATGCTCCTTATAGGACACTTCACTGCACTCTATACTCCTCTGTAAACTGGTTATCTCCGTATACCTGTCGTATACCTGTCGGAAGACAGAGATATCTGTCTATCTGAGATATCTACTGCAGCCCACATCCTCCACATACTAGTGACAGGAACGAGCTGTAAAAAATACTCAAAAGTTTTATCTCCATCTCTTCATTCAAAGAGTCAATAATGGACACTCTTATTGACAGTTGTGGCTGCTTCTCGTGATGTATTGTTGTCTCTACCTTCTTGCCCTTTGTGATGTTGTCTGTGCCCAATAATATTTGTACCATGTTTTCTGCTGCTACCATGTTGGCTGCTGCCATGTTGTGTTGCTACCATGTTGTTGTCATGTTGTGTTGCTACCATGCTGTGTTGTCATGTGTTGCTGCCATGCTATGTTGTTGTCTTAGGTCTCTCTTTATGTAGTGTTGTGGTGTTTCTCTTGTTGTGATGTGAGGTTTGTCCTATATTTATTTTTTTATTTTTAATCCCAGGCCTTTTGCCTTTTGGTAGGCCATCATTGTAAAAAACAATTTGTTCTTAACTGACTTAAATAAAGGTTAAATAAATAAAAATAAATATTTCCCCAGCATTCACATCTCTAGCCATAAAATGCTTTGATAGGCCGAACAGTTCTATATTTGTTTCATCAGACAAGAGGACATTTCTCCAAAATGTACGATCTTTGTCCCCATGTGCAGTTGCAAACCGTAGTCTAGCTTTTTTTATGCCGGTTTTGGAGCAGTGGCTTCTTCCTTGCTGAGCGGCCTTTCAGGTTATGTCGATAAAGGACTTGTTTTACTGTGGATATAGATACTTTTGTACCTTTTTCCTCCAGCATCTTCACAAGGTCCTTTGCTGTTGTTCTGGGATTGATTTGCACTTTTCGCACCAAAGTACGTTCATCTCTAGGAGACAGAACGCGTCTCCTTCCTGAGCGGTATGACGGCTGCGTGGTCCCATGGTGTTTATACTTGCGTACTATTGTTTGTACAAATGAACATGGTACCTTCAGGCGTTTGGAAATTGCTCCCAAGGATGAACCAGACTTGTGGAGGTCTACATTTTCTTTCTGAGGTCTTGGCTGAGATCTTTTGATTTTCCCATGATGTCAAGCAAAGAGGCACTGAGTTTGAAGGTAGGCCTTGAAATACATCCACAGGTACAACTCCAATTGACTCAAATGATGTCAATTAGCCTATCAGAAGCTTCAAAAGCCATGACCATTTTCTGGAATTTTCCAAGCTGTTTAAAGGCACAGTCAACTTAGTGTATGTAAACTTCTGACCCACTGGAATTGTGATACAGTGAATTATAAGTGAAATAATCTGTCTTTAAACAATTGTTGGAAAAATGACTTGTGTCATGCAGAAAGTAGATGTCCTAACCGACTTGCCAAAACTATAGTTTGTTAACGAGAAATTTATGGAGTGGTTGAAAAATGAGTTTTAATGACTCCAACCTAAACGTATGTAAACTTCTGACTTCAACTGTATCTGCCTCAATTACAATGTACCCCTGCACATCGACTCGGTACTGATACCCCTTGAATATAGTCAACTTATCATTACTTATTGTGTATCTATTATTACCTTTATTATTAAGTGTTTTACTTTCTATTATTTCTCTATTTTTGTTCTCTCTGCATTGTTGGGAAGGGTCCATAAGTAAGCATTTCACTGCTAGTCCACACCTGTTGTTTACGATGCATGTGATGAAATAAAATTAGATTTATTACTGTGACTTTGTCTGCGACTGCGTGTGTGTGTGTGTGTGTGTGTGTGTGTGTGTGTGTGTGTGTGTGTGTGTGTGTGTGTGTGTGTGTGTGTGTGTGTGTGTGTGTGTGTGTGTGTGTGTGTGTGTGTGTGTGTGTGCGAGACTGCATCTTGGGTTGGGCTGTTAGTGGGATGGTGGTCTGTGGTTGCATGAGATCTCACTACATCCCAGCTCCCTGAGCTCATCACTGTGAGAAGACAACAGGCATAAAGAGAGGAGGTTATACCTTCTCCACATGCCCCCCCCCGCACACACACACACACACAAACACACACACACACACCTTTTCTGTTGTCCCCCCCACACCCCCCACACACACACACCTTTTCTCGTTTCTTTCTCTCTCTCCCTCCCTCTGTCTCCTCCCTCTGTTTCTCTAACTCCACCCTCTAGCAGAACCAGGAAGTCCCTCCCCCTCCCACAAATTCTCTTCTGAGGAAACGAAACTGATCTGAGTCTCTCTGTCGTCTGTCTGTGTGAGAGTGAACAACAACAGTCTAAATGGCTCAGCAGGGAGTTCTGCTGGAGAAGGAACAGTTCTGTTGTTCTGTCTGTCTGGGTCTACTGAAGGAGCCGGTGGCTATTCCCTGTGGACACAGTTACTGTAGAAGCTGTATTGAGAGCTACTGGGATCAGGATGACCAGGGCATCTACAGCTGTCCTCAGTGCAACCAGACCTTCACTCCAAGGCCTACTCTGAGGAAAAACAACATGTTGGCTGAGGTGGTGGAGACACTGAAGAAGACAGGACTCCAGGCTGTGTGCTATGCTGGACCTGGAGATGTGGCGTGTGATTTCTGCACTGGGACCAGAAAGCAGAAAGCCCTCATGTCCTGTCTGGTGTGTGTGGTGTCTTACTGTGAGACTCATGTCCAACCTCACTATGATGTTCCTGTACTAAAGAAACACAAGCTGGTCAAAGCCACCGCACAACTACAGGAGAACATCTGCTCTCATCATGACCAACTGCTGGAGGTTTACTGTCGTACCGATCAACAGTGGATCTGTTATCATTGTGTGATGGATAAACATAAAGGCCATGATACAGTGCCAGCTGCAGCAGAGAGGACTGAGATACAGGTTAGAGCAGAACAATTTGTTCGTAACTCTCTGATAAACACAGAAATAAAGACAAAGTAGGAAGGTTGGTTTAATAGGAGTGAGAAATAAACATAGTTATTCAAATTACATCTATCCACAGCAGAAGACTTATGAATACGGGTGGCAGGTAGCCTACTGGTTAATAGCGTTGAAAGGTTGCTGGTTTGAATCCCCGAGCCGACTAGGTGAAAAATCTGTCAGTATGCCCTTGAGCAAAGCACTTGACCCTAATTGCTCATCTAAGTCACTCTGGATATGAGCATTTTCTAAAGTAAAAAAACATTCTGAATGTGCTTTAATGAGCTCAATGTTCAGTCTCTCTGATTTGTGTTGTGTACTGTAAAAACTCTAAGAATTCAACTGTGTAGTAACTGTTTGCTAAGTGATTGACAGGTTATGTAGGTGAGAAAATAGGTTAAGATGGCTGGCCTTTTTTAACAAACAACATAGATCATAGTTTTCCAAAGGGACTTTCTCAAGATTCATCTCTATCCTGTTCGTTACTATGACTTATTGGACACATAAAACTTGGTAGCTCAATAAAGACTGTTTCTCCACAGAGTCAGCTGGGAATGAGTCAGCAGAAGGTCCAGCAGAGAGTTCAGGAGAGAGAGAAGGTGCTGAAGGATATCCAACAGGCTGTGGAGTCTCTTAAGGTGACTATTATTATTGACCAGAAGAGATGCACCATTTCACTTCCCTCCTCCAGTCAATCAGTGAGAGAGAGAGAGAGAGAGAGAGAGAGAGAGAGAGAGAGAGAGAGAGGAGAAGGAGAGAGAGAGAGAGAGAAAGAGGAGAGGGAAAGAGGAGATGGAGAGAGAGAGCGAGAGAGAGAGAGAGACTGGAAAGAATTTACAAAAAAACTGAACTAGAAAGCTATTTGGCTCTAAACAGAGAGTACACAGCGGCAGAATACCTGACCACTGTGACTACTGTCACTGACCCAACAATAAGAAAAGCTTTGACTATGTACAGACTCAGTGAGCATAGCCTTGCTATTGAGAAAGGCAGCCGTAGGCAGACCTGGCTCTCAAGAGAAGACACACTGCCCACAAAATGAGGTGGAAACTGAGCTGCACTTCCTAATCTCCTGCCGCTCTCCAGTCCCACTGTCTGAGTCCCACTGTAGGGAACGGGCTGTCTGGGTTCCCAGTTAGAGTGGGAATATGTGGGAATGTACTCCTCTCTCTCTCCCTCTCTCTCTCCTAACAGCATTCTGCAAATGCAGCCGTGGAGGACAGTGAGAGGATCTTTACTGAGCTGATCCGCTCCATGGAGGAAAGGCGCTTCGAGGTGAAGGAGCTGATCAGAGCCCAGGAGAAGGCTGAAGTGAGTCGAGCTGAAGGACTCCTGGAGCAACTGGAGCAGGAGATAGCTGAGCTGAGGAGGAGAGATGCTGAGCTGGAGCAGCTCTCACACACAGAGGATCACATCCATTTCCTTCAGGTAACTATACTGTCTTGTTAGACCTATACATGATATGAATATGAAGTTACAGTAATGTAAATCTCTCTCTCTCTCTCTCCTCTCTCTCTCTCTCTCTCTCTCTCTCTCTCTCTCTCTCTCTCTCTCTCTCTCTCTCTCTCTCTCTCCAGAGTTATCAGTCTCTCTCCAGTCCCAGTGTATCTTCAGTCTTGCCCAGCATCGTTGTCCGTCCTCTTCAGTACTTTGGAGATGTGAGTAAGTCTGTGTCTGAGTTGAGAGAGAAAGTAGAAGACCTCCTTAAAGGAGAATGGACCAAGATCTCCACTACAGGTGGGTTGGAAATACTAAATCTGCGTTTAAACAGGCGGTCCAATTCTGATCTTTTGCCCAATTATTTGTCTTTTGACCAATCAGATCAGATTGTTTGCCAATAATTGTGCAAAAGATCAGAATTGGGCTGCCTGTGTTAACGAAGCCCTTTACTTAAATACAAAATCTCTTACCTTTCTTAACTATTGAATTAACTGTTTCTATCATGTTACCGCTGCTCACAAACCAAATTTCCCTCTGGGGACAATTAAAGTTTGATCGATTGATTATAATAACATCAACTTATTCTTATTGAAGGTCCTACAGCTATCAAATACAGCATCAAATTGTCATCCTGTGTCCTCCTGTCTCTCTGTCTCTCTCTAGGGATAGCGGGTCATAACAACCACAGCTCCCAGATGAAAGCTGCTCTACAGCAAGACGACCCCATGGAGGACAAGGACAGGGGTCAGGAGGTCGAACGGCACCCAAGCAGCGAGTTCCCTGTTGGAAACCTGGTCGATATTGACAACACTCCGGTCGCCAAATCACTGCACGGAGACAATGAGAGAGAAAGGGATGGAGAAAGGGAGAAAGAGAAAGAAAGACAGAAACATAAGGAAATGGAAAGTGAGAAAAAGAGGGATGGAGGGAGGGAAGTTGAAATGGATGGAGCAAGGGTAGGAGAGAGGGATGGAACAACTGAAAAAGAGATGGAGGGGGCGAGGGAAGAAGCAATGGATATAGGGTGGGAAAGCGAGAGGGATGGAACGAGAGAAGGAGTGAAGGATGAGGAGGAGAAGAGGTTGTGCTGCTCTCTCTCTGAGCTGAAGAAAGTCCCTCAGTGTCACGTGGAGCTGGAGCCGCTGTCCTTCAGCAGAACTCACAACGTCCTCATAGATGTAAGACTCTCTGGCATCGCTCTGTCTGGTCTGAATAACTGTGGTGTCTTTTGTTTGTGATTATGGAGATAATGAGGAGGAGGAGGTAGGGTGAGATAGTTAAAACAGTCGAGCTCAATGAAAAAGATAGTTTTTAAAGCGACTGAGAGTGAACTGGATCTTTACACCAGAAAATAAACTACAAGGAGTGTTGAAATCATTGCTGTCTCTCACTGTTCATTCATGTCTCTGTCTACCTCCCTATTCAGGTGAATGAGTTCCACCATAAAGGCACATTGACACCTCAGTCTGGACATCATGTGTGGCACAGTGACTTTGTTAAGATGCCCTGCTCACCAGAAAGCCTCATCAAGACTGGAAGGGTGGGTTCATTGATTCATTCATTTACTGTTTAATTGATACATTATTTGTCGATTGATTGGTTTATTGAATGTTTGGTTGATTGATTAATTGATTGCTTGGTTTGCTGGCTGAATTATTGATTTGTTAGTTGGTTGAGTGTTAAGGTAGTTGATTGGTTAGTTGGTTGATTGGTCAGTTGCTTGAATGGTTAGTTGGTTTATTGGTTAGTTGGTTGATTGATTGTTCCCAGGTAATCAGCTCTGAGCAAAGTCGGTGGGAGGTGGTCTCTGAACAGCTGGAGAGTCTGGCCAAGAAGACCACTGCATCAGTGGGTGACGTAGAGGTACGACACACACACACACGCCTCCATTATCCTAACATTTCCTAACATGCCTCTATTACCCTAACATTTCCTAACATGCCGCCATCATCCTAACATTTCCTAACATGCCTCTATTATCCTAACATTTTCTAACATGCCTCCATCATCCTAACATTTCCTAACACGACTCTATTATCCTAACATTTCCTAACATGCCTCTATTATCCTAACATTTCCTAACATGCCTCCATCATCCTAACATTTCCTAACACGACTCTATTATCCTAACATTTCCTAACATGCCTCCATCATCCTAACATTTCCTAACATGCCTCCATCATCCTAACATTTCCTAACATGCCTCTATTATGCTAACATTTCCTAACATGCCTCCAACATCCTAACATTTCCTAACATGCCTCTATTATCCTAACATTTCTTAACATGCCTCCAACATCCTAACATTTGCTAACATGCCTCTATTATCCTAACATTTGCTAACATGCCTCTATTATCCTAACATTTCCTAACACGACTTTATTATCCTAACATTTCTTAACATGCCTCCAACATCCTAACATTTCCTAACATGCCTCTATTATCCTAACATTTCTTAACATGCCTCCAACATCCTAACATTTCCTAACATGCCTCTATTATCCTAACATTTCCTAACATGCCTCTATTATCCTAACATTTCTTAACATGCCTCCAACATCCTAACATTTGCTAACATGCCTCTATTATCCTAACATTTGCTAACATGCCTCCATCATCCTAACATTTCCTAACATGCCGCCATCATCCTAACATTTCCTAACACGCCTCTATTATCCTAACATTTCCTAACACGACTCTATTATCCTAACATTTCCTAACATGCCTCTATTGTCCTAACATTTTCTAACATGTCGCCATCATCCTAACATTTCCTAACATGCCTCCTCATGTTAACCTGGGTTTGGGGTAACAGTTAAGGAGGGGTTAGCATGTTTGACCAGTACTGTTTAACTATGATCTACATGTTTCTCTCCACTTAGAAAGCCATAAAGAAATACAACCCGGTATGAAGCTCAATGGTCCTTTGATGCCCTGCATACCTTTGTTAAGGTCAGTTACCACTTCACTGTGAATGTTCAACTCTCTCTAAATGTGTTGTTATGTAGAATGAAGCAATAAGGCATGAGAACCTGAGGGGCCCGACACGGAGCGGAGGGCCGGGGAAACAGCCCTTAGGAGGGTGTTATTCCTAATAATTCCCGGGTTCGAGGGCCTTATTGCTTTTGTAAAACGGTTACCAACAAAGACAAATGACATGCTTTCATTGACAAACTTATTTTAATAAGTAAATTAGTTTTATTTCATTTTTCCACCAGACATTATAGTCCGGGCAAAATCCAGTTGTTAGTTCTGAGATTCTGAAGTTGCTAGCCAAACAAGCTGGTCGTCCAATCCAAATGTTCTAAGCAAAAAAGTTGCCATGAAGGCTAGCTACTTCTTCTTTGCTAGCTAACCAACTAAGGCCTAGATTCAATCAGATGTTTTGGCGGTGTCGGAGGTGGAACTGGGTTGAAGCCATCAAATTGGTGAGCAACTGCTCTTGCGATCGTCACACCCATCTCACTCGCATTCAGAACGAGAAAGTCAATTCTGTATGGAAATAATTACGCTCACACTGAAAAATCATTCAACAACATTTTTAGGATTTCTATTATTCTAATTGAGGTGTAGATTACATCTCACATATTCCAGTGTTCCAATTTGTAAACAAGGCTGCATGGGATTGCAACCTGATCTCAGTGTATTTCGTATTATTCTGTTGGTAAATCCAAGACACTCCATTTAGTATGATATGTTACGTTTCGTATGGTATGTATTCATTTGTGGATGTCCTTCACCCATTTTGTATCAAATCAAATTTTATTTGTCACTTGCGCCAAATACAACAGGTGTAAACCGTAAAATGCTTACTTACAAGCCCTTAACAAACAATGCAGTTTCAAGAAAAATAAGGGTTAAGAAAATATTTACTAAATAAACTAAAGTAAAAAATAAAAGAGCAACATTAAAATAACAATAACGAGGCTATATACAGGGGGTACCGGTACCGGGTCAATGTGCGGGGACACAGGTTAGTCGAGGTAATTGAGGTAATATGTACGTGTAGGTAGGGGTAAAGTGACTTTGCAAACAGCGAGTAGCAGCAGCGTAAAAAGGTGGGGGATCAATGCAAAAAGTCCGGGTAGATATTTGATTACATGTTAAGCAGTCTTATGGCTTGGGGGTTGAAGCTGCTTAGAAGCCTTTTGGTCCGAGACTTGGTGACCAGTACCGCTTGCCATTCTGTAGCAGAGAGAACAGTCTATGACTTGGGTGGCTGGAGTCTTTGGCAATTTTTAGGGCCTTCCTCTGACACCGCCTGGTATTGAAGTCCTGGATGGCAGGAAGCTTTACCCCAGTGATGTACTGGGCCGTACGCACTACCCTCTGTAGCACCTTACAGTCGGAGGGCGAGCAGTTGCCGTACCAGGTGGTGATGCAACCAGTCAGGATGCTCTCGGCAGCTCTAGAACTTTTTGAGGATCTGAGGGCCCATGCCAAATCTTTTCAGTTTCCTGAGGGGGAATAAGCATTGTCGTACCCTCTTCACGACTGTCTTGGTGTGTATGGACCATGATAGTTTGTTGGTGATGTGGACACCAAGGAACTTGAAGCTCTCAACCTGCTCCACTACAGCCCCGTCAATGAGAATGGGGGCATGCTGGCCCTCATTTTCCTGTAGTCCACTATCATCTCTTTTGTCTTGATCACGTTGTGGGAGAGGTTGTTGTCCTGGCACCACATGGCCAGGTCTCTGACCTCCTCCCTATAGGCTGTCTCATCGTTGTCGTGATCAGGCCTACCACTGTTGTGTCATCAGCAAACTTAATGATGTTGCTGGAGTTGTGCTTGGCCAAGCAGTCATGGGTGAACAGGGGGTCCCGTGTGGCTCAGTTGGTAGAGCATGGTGTTTGCAACGCCAGGGTTGTGGGTTCAATTCCCATGGGGGACCGGTACGGATAAAACATTTATGAAATGTATGCATTCACTACTGTAAGTCGCTCTGGATAAGAGCGTCTGCTAAAATGACTAAAATGTCAAATGTACAGGAGGGGACTGAGCATGCACTCCTGAGGGGCCCCCGGGTTGAGGGGCAGATGTGTTGTTGCCTACCTTTACTACCTGGGGGCGGCCATCAGGAAGTCCAGGATCCAATTGCAGTGGGAGGTGTTTTGTCCCAGGGTCCTTAGCTTAGTGATGAGCTTTGAGGGCACTATGATGTTGAACACTGAGCTGTAGTCAATGAACACTAATATGATACTGTATGTTACAAATCCCAATTTGTATTACATTTTCAAAATGTACAATATGTTATGAATTTTCTAAACGTGATATGTTACGAATTCCAGCTAGGTGGCTAGGTGTTGTTAGCTAGCTCGCTAACGTTAGCTAGGCTAGGGGTTAGGGTTAAGTTTAGGAGTTAGGTGAAGGGTTAGCTAAAGTGTTAAAGTTGTCCGTGGTGAGATTTGAACTCACAACCTTTGGGTTGCTAGACGTTCTCATTATACGCACACCCATCCACCCTGACCAACCACCCTACTTTCATTTTTGTAACATAACATATCAAACTAAATGGTTGACTCTGATTTACATACAGAATAATACGAAATGCTCTTCACTTAATGAGACTCCATGCAGCTATTGTCAATGTCCTTTCTAGGTATAATGCCAGGACCCACTTGTGCATTAAACAGCTCTAACGCAGTTCCACCTCCGACACTGTCAAAATAACCATTATACGGATGTCGGCTAAAGTGGATCTGATTGAATAGAGTGCTAAAGCTAACACAGAATTACATCAAGCAGCTGAAATGACAGCCAACTATGTCCATTTTCATTTGTTTTACGTTTGTTTCTATTGCCATTTATTTTTTATATATCCATTATAATGATGCTGATAAATGAATTGGCCTGGCTCAGAGGAGCTGAGAAGTCTCATGTTTATTCTCTCTATGGCACAGTGGAGATCGCTGAAAGATACTACTTTGTTGCACAAGTTGGAGAGACAGGCAGCAAGGTTAAGACAAACCACAGCTGTTGCAAACAAAATGCAAGCCTAGTAGCATGGGAAAATAATGTCTTGACACTTTTTTCCATGGGAGATTAAGTTTATAAATTGCCTGGCTCGGCTGTGGGACAGTGGATGCACATTGATAATGCAAATGGAACAGGCATTACCCGAGGATTGTTGTGAATAACTCCCTGCAATCAACAAATCCGCATCCAGGACCAAAACAGCCCCTTTACAATGATATATTCTCCTTTCCCTCTCCTCTAGATATCACCCAAAGAAGAGAAATACTACACGTCTGTTTTTCCTAAGATAGCAGAGCTGGCCTCCAGCCTGCCTCACTATATCAAGAAGGTAACAACATAGGAACTGCATTATGTACACTATGTAGGGTAGAGAGGTAGTGTACTATGTAGGTACAGAGGTAGTGTACTATGTAGGGTACAAAGGTAGTGTACTATGTAGGGTAGAGTGGTAGTGTACTATGTAGGTACAGAGGTAGTGTACTATGTAGGGTACAGAGGTAGTGCACGATGTAGGGTACAGAGGTAGTGTAATAGGATACAGAGGTAGTGTACTATGTAGGGTACAGAGGTAGTTAACTATGTAGGGTACAGAGGTAGTGTACGATGTAGGGTACAGAGGTAGTGTAATAGGGTACAGAGGTAGTGTACTATGTAGGGTACAGAGATAGTGTAATAGGATACAGAGGTAGTGTACTATGTAGGGTACAGAGATAGTGTACTATGTAGGGCACAGAGGTAGTGTACCATGTAGGGTACAGAGGTAGTGTACTATGTAGGGTACAGAGGTAGTGTACTATGTAGGGCACAGAGGTAGTGTGTTATGTAGGGTACAGAGGTAGTGTACTATGTAGGGTACAGAGGTAGTGTACTATGTAGGGTACAGAGGTAGTGCACTATGTAGGGTACAGAGGTAATGTACTATGTGGGGTACAGAGGTAGTGTACTATGTAGGGTACAGAGGTAGTGTACTATGTGGGGTACAGAGGTAGTGTACTATGTAGGGTACAGAGGTAGTGTACTATGTAGGGTACAGAGGTAGTGTACTAAATCAAATCAAATCAAATCACATTTATTTGTCACATATACATGGTTAGCAGGTGTTAATGCAAGTGTAGTGAAATGCTTGTGCTTCTAGTTCCGACCATGCAGTAATATCTAACAAGTAATCTACCAATTCCACAACAACTACCTTATACACACAAGTGTAAAGGAATGAATAAGAATATGTACATAAAAATATATGGATGAGCGATGGCCGAACGGCATAGGCAAGATGTAATAGATGGTATAGAGTACAGTATATACATATGAGATGAGTAATGTAGGGTATGAAAACATTATATAAAGTGGCATTGTGGCTAGTGATCCATCTAATACATCAAGATGGCAAGATGCAGTAGATGGTATAGAGTACAGTATATACATATGAGATGAATAATGTAGGGTATGTAAACATTATCTAATATAAATTATATAAAGTGGCAAGTGATAAATTGATTACATCAATTTTCCCATTATTAAAGTGGCTTGAGTTGAGTCAGTTTGTTGGCAGCAGCCACTCAATGTTAGTGATGGCTGTTTAACAGTCTGATGGCCTTTGAGATAGAAGCTGTTTTTCAGTCTCTCGGTTCCCGCTTTGATGCACCTGTACTGACCTCGCTTCTGGATGATAGCGGGGTGAACAGGAAGTGGCTCGGGTGGTTGTTGTCCTTGATTATCTTTTTGGCCTTCCTGTGACATCGGGTGGTGTAGGTGACCTGGAGGGCAGGTAGTTTGCCCCGGTGATGCGTTGTGCAGACCTCACTACCCTCTGGAGAGCCTTACGGATGTGGGCGGAGCAGCTGCCGTACCAGGCGGTGATACAGCCCAACAGGATGCTCTCGATTGTGCATCTGTAAAAGTTTGTGAGTGTTTTTGGTGACAAGTCGAATTTCTTCAGCCTCCTGAGGTTGAAGAGGCGCTGCTGCGCCTTCTTCAACACACTGTCTGTGTGGGTGGACCATTTCAGTTTGTCCGTGATGTTTATGCCGAGGAACTTAAAACTCTCCACCCTCTCCACCCTCTCCACTATGTAGGGTACAGAGGTAGTGTATTATGTAGGGTAGAGGTCGTGTACTATGTAGGGTACAGAGGTAGTGTACTATGTGGGGTACAGAGGTAGTGTATTATGTAGGGTACAGAGGTAGTGTACTATGTAGGGTACAGAGGTAGTGTTCTATGATGGGTACAGAGGACTATGTAGGGTACAGAGGTAGTGTACTATGTAGGGTGCAGAGGTAGTATACTATGTAGGGTACAGAGGTTGTGTACTATGTAGGGTACAGAGGTAGTGTACTATGTAGGGTACAGATGTAGTGTACTATGTAGGGTACAGATTGTAGAGGTACTGAATGTGTGTTCTATACTCAATCTGTTAAATGTGTGTGTGTGTGTGTGTGTGTGTGTGTGTGTGTGTGTGTGTGTGTGTGTGTGCGTGCGTGCCTGCGTGCGTGTGTGCGTGTGTGTGTGTTTGTGTGTGTCTGCGTGTGTGCCTGCGTGCGTGTGTGCGTGCGTGTGTGTGTGTGTGTGTGTGTGTGTGTGTGTGTGTGTGTGTGTGTGTGTGTGTGTGTGTGTGTGTGTGTGTGTGTGTGTGTGTGTAGGCTATCCCTCTACTCCAGAAGGGCCAGACTCAGTCCATCACGTTGACCCAGAGTCAGATAGCTTGTCTGCTGGCCAACGCCTTCTACTGCACCTTCCCCCACCGCAACTCCCCCAACCCCAGAGCAGAGTACCACAACTACCCCACCATCAACTTTAACAGGTCAGAACACACACAACAAACTCCACTGAGGACCCACACACACATAGAGACAACACAAAGTATTCCAACTTCAACAGATGATAACATGTGACCACTCTATCTCTCTGTGTTGTCAGTCTGTTTGAAAAGTGGTCTGAGAGGAAGAGAGAGAAGCTGAGAGCCCTCCTTCATTACTTCCACACTGTCACAGACCCAGGTAAGTTACTACCACACACTACTATAGTCACTATAATGACTGGAATACAAGTACTGTAGGGTACAGAATGAGTGTATTATGTAGGTTACAGGAACCTATTTAAGACAGTCTGATGAGTGTCGATGAGGAATACCCTCTGATAATAGTTGCTGTGGGAACCAGATTTACCTGTCTGAACTTTGACCCTTGTTGTTGCCATGACAGCGACCAGGCCCAGTGGACTGGTGACTTTTGAGAGGCGCTACATCAGAGACAGAGACATGCCCAACTGGGGGAGGTACACTCGCTCGCCCACTCTCACTCACTCACTCACTCACTCACTCACTCACTCACTCACTCACTCACTCACTCATATGTCCCCTCTTGTCTTTCTCTGTGTGTCAGTTGTAAGGAGACTGTTCCTAAACTCCACGTCACCTCAGCAGGCTGCATAGAGGAACAGGGAGCAGGGATGCTACAGGTTGGTGACATCTACTGGCTTGTGTGTGTGTGTGTGTGTGTGTGTGTGTGTGTGTGTGTGTGTGTGTGTGTGTGTGTGTGTGTGTGTGTGTGTGTGTGTGTGTGTGTGTGTGTGTGTGTGTGTGTGTGTGTGTGTGAATGTGTGGTGGTAGTTTGTATGTGTGTAATAATATATGTGTGTGTAATGCTGTGGACGTGTTTAACTATACTTCCAGGAACCAGAAGTCCCCACAACTGGGGACATTTTGTTAGTTGGGTTAAGGTTAGGTTTAGGGGTTAGGGAAAATAGGCTTTGGAATGGGACGGAATTTTTGTGTGTGTGTGTGTGTGTGTGTGTGTGTGTGTGTGTGTGTGTGTGTGTGTGTGTGTGTGTGTGTGTGTGTGTGTGTGTGTGTGTGTGTGTGTGTGTGTGTGTGTGTGTGTGTGTTTCAGGTGGACTTTGCCTGTAACATGATAGGAGGTGGAGTGTTGGGCTCAGGTCTGGTTCAGGAGGAGATTCTGTTCCTGATGAACCCAGAACTTATCGTATCTCGACTCTTCACTGAGAAACTAGGAGACAATGAGTGTCTCTTCATCACAGGTGTGTGTGTGATCACAGGTTATATCACCTTTAATCTCTCCTCTCCCTTTCCCTCCGTCACATTTTCTCTCTCTCTCTGTAGGTTCTCAACAGTTCAGTCAGTACAGTGGCTACAGCGACACTTTTAAGTGGGTAGGGCCTCACAGAGACAACATTGAGAGGTGAGCACACAAACTCACACACACACACACCCACTCACGTACCCGCTAAAATCCCTGATTGCTCTGCCTGTGTTTGCAGGGATGAGTGGCAGAGGCTACACAGACAGATTGTGGCCATGGATGCTCTCCACTTCAGAAACCAGAGAGAACAGTACAACATGAGACAGGTCACCAGGGAACTCAACAAGGTGAGAGACAACCCTCCTCTCCTGTAGGGGCCAGATTACAGCTGATTAGTAGAATCAGGTGTGCTAGCTAGAGCAGGGCTGGAGATAAATCTGATGTCGGTGGTCTCCTGTAATATCCTCCCTCAGGCGTACTGTGGCTTTAAGGCAGATGACAACACTTACCCAGACTTCCTTCCTGACATCGCCACGGGCAACTGGGGCTGCGGAGCCTTCAATGGAGACCACAAACTTAAAGGTACCCCTAACTGTTAACCCCTTACTTAAAGGTACCCCTAACTGTTAACCCCTTACTTAAAGGTACCCCTAACTGTTAACCCCTTACTTAAAGGTACCCCTAACTGTTAACCCCTTACTTAAAGGTACCCCTAACTGTTAACCCCTTACTTAAAGGTACCCCTAACTGTTAACCCCTTACTTAAAGGTACCCCTAACTGTTAACCCCTTACTTAAAGGTACCCCTAACTGTTAACCCCTTACTTAAAGGTACCCCTAACTGTTAACCCCTTACTTAAACGTACCCCTAACTGTTAACCGCTGACCCTTAAGTTAAAGGTACCCCCAACTGTTGAGCCTGGCTTCTAACCCCCCAAACACTAACTCAACTCTAACCACAGGATATTCCACAGAGACCCACTCTGAAAATTCACACAAAATAATACAGTGATCTGATTGGTTGTTTTTCCCCTCCCAGCTCTGATCCAGCTGATGGCTGCAGCCAGGGCCAAGAGGGGCGTGGCCTTCTTCACATTCAATAACCTCAGCTTGGAGAGAGAGCTGCAGAACATGCACCACCTACTGGTCACACACAGAACTACAGTGGGTGAGTTAGTACACACAGAACAACAGTGGGTGAGTTAGTACACACAGAACTACAGTGGGTGAGTTAGTACACACAGAACTACAGTGGGTGAGTTAGTACACACAGAACTACAGTGGGTGAGTTAGTACACACAGAACTACAGTGGGTGAGTTAGTACACACAGAACTACAGTGGGTGAGTTAGTACACACAGAACTACAGTGGGTGAGTAACTATAGTAAATATTAGACTGCAGGAGGTGGAACCTGATCTGAAAGTCCTCCTTCCCTTCACTGTGTTTAGTCAAACCTCCTATCCTCCTAGTGGCCGTGTAAATCAAGTTTGATTGATTGATTCCTCTCCCCTGTTTCAGGTGAGCTGTATGAGTTGCTGGTTCACTACTGTGCTGTGATACGATCAGCTCACACACATGTGGACCTGTTTGATTGGATCAGGAGTCAGCTGTGAGGACACATCTCCATACTCTAAAGGAGCTTCCTTTCCTTGTCTCCTTTCCTTTTTTCACATTATTGAGATGCACCCCAGAGAGAGGCTCTATGAATGATCAGTGGATAGAAACATGGTATAATTCCAAGTAATGGTTGATTATGAATGTGTTTGTCTTTCACTGATACACTGTTACTAAATCAAACTGATACATTTGTAACTACTGCATACTGAACTATTTACAAAACTACTAAATGTGATGATCAAACAAAGCTAATGAAATGATGTCAGCAAAATCAGGGGTCCTGCTTTTTCATTTCTCCCTTGATGATAGCCAACAACTTAACCAGCACTGGAAACTATGCACATCACAGGAGGTTGGTGGCGCCTTAATTTGGGAGGACAGGCTTGTGGTAATGGCTAGAGTGGAATCAGTGGAATGGTATCAAATACATCAAACATATGGTTTCTATGTGTCTGATGTCATTCCAATTTCTCCTTTCCGGCCATTATTATGAGCAGTTCTCCTCTCAGCAGCCTGCTGTGACGCACATGAAGTGTACAGTAAAATACTCTTGAATTATTATTTTTAAATGATTAATAAATTCCTCTTTATAATCCAGTTTTTATTTTGTGGCTGTTTTTAGCACCATAGCGTTTTGAGCATTGAGACTGTTTTCAACATTTTGGCTGACACATACACACACTTAAAACAAAGACTTGTCCATGTGGGCCACCATCTTTATGCACCTCTGCTATTGTCACTCTAACGGTGTAACCAAGGACAGATTGTTTAACCAATCAGCATTATGATGACCCCTGACCCATACAGAATGTGTCTGGAAATGATGACTGTACTGTTAGCTTTGGCTGAGACAGACAGACGCTAGGCTAGCTGTTGTGTTTAGTTCTGTTGCAGAACCCTTATTCTGTACTATAACCCTGTTTTCAATACACATTTTCTGAGGCATATACCCGTACATAATATAGTACAGTACATATACACATTTACATCATCTGCCACTAAACTAGGTTGTTGATCAACCCGATTTTCAGCTATTGGAACATTTAGTGACATGAGTAGATTTTTTTTTAAAGAAGATGGCAGGATAGGAGCAAAAGCAGGGAGATAAAGTAGAGTTTATTTAAGGAGAACGGGATTCTGAACTCCTTTTGTATTTGTTATGTATTATTTATGATATACACAGGCCCCATGCTAGGATTGAATAGGGATCCCCACCCCATTACTAGTACTGGGCTCACTAGAGTGGTAGACTGTTCACCAGGACCAGGTAAGAGACCAAAGTTAAATCAGTCCAGTCAAGTAAAAGGCTTAACTGAATAAACAACAGAGACAACACATGAATATGAAACTTTTAAAATAGTTTAGGGGATGGCCTCGTCTGTGAAGGACGAGGCCAACGGTAACACTTGCTGCAAGACAGCGAGAGACAGAACAGGGGTAAGCAATCATTTAAATACATCACAAGATGTACGCCCGTTGTTGAGAGGAGAGCAAGCTGATGACCGTACAGGGATTCCCATAGGTTATTTAGCAAGAGTGGTGAGGTTCCATTATTATTTTATATCTACAGTATATTTTATTTATTCACTTTTTCCCCAAACAATTACAAACATACACACACGAACCACAACATACAGACGCACACAAACATCGAATACACCCCAACTGCCCACCCACATGTTCATACCCCTATCTCCAGTGCCTGCATTATTGTTCGCCACATGGCCTCAAATTACACCATTTGTTTTTCTCTGTTGTCCATGCACTTTTAATATTTAAATAATAAATCATTTGATTTTATCATTGTGTTAATGATGGCAGATTGATTGATTTCCAAGTGTTAAGAATACATTTCTTCAAGATGAATTATTCTGCTGTGCTCATTGACTAAAGGGTAAAGGTGATTGACATTTCGCACGTGGCTAATTGATAGTAAAGGAGGAGGAGTGACATAATGCTGTGCTGTTGACGAGAACATTTGTAAACATCACAGATATAAATTCCTGCTGTGCCCATGATAAAGGATGTGATGTGAATTATGTTGTAGCCTACTACTGAATCAAAGTAGAATGTGAGGATAATCATTCAGACCAGCCTTACTGATTGAACTTACGTTAACTACATTAGTAGACTACGTCTGTAATAGTTGATGAATATCTTAAAGGGATAGTTCACACACAATATCCCAATTTCCACGTTTTTTCTACTTAACTTTCAACTACCATTTATTTGATCAATTTATCTTGATAACACTGCCTGTCATACTATCTCTCTGTAATAGGTTCACCATGGGGAGAGAAGGCCTGCTATTCATCTTCTTCCTGCTGCTTCCACTGGCCTTGGTCTGGGAAGACCCCCCAACCCTCAACTCCCCCAACCCTCAACTCAATCAGTGATCTCAGTAATATTGAGTTTGGCCACCACTTCCCACGTCGCGGCTTATATCTGCTCTACTTCATCGCCCACAACCCAGTTGTGGATAACAACGATGCCCTCGTACCAATGTTCATACCAGACAGGGGAGACTGGGGGGTCCATTTCTACAGTAACTTTGAAAGGGTGTTTCCACCGCTGCAAGATCAAAACCTACATTACAGACTATGCTGTTTTTCATGGTTCGGGCTAGGCCCTTCTAGATGATTCTGTGCTTCCAACTTTGTGGCAGCAATATGGGGAAGGCCCTTTCCTGTTTCAGCATGACAATGCCCCCGTACACAAAGCGAGGTCCATACAGAAATGGTTTGTCGAGATCGGTGTGGAAGAACTTGACTGGCCTGCACATAGCCCTGACCTCAACCCCATCAAACACCATTGGGTTGAATTGGAACGACTGTGAGCCAGGCCTAATCATCCAACATCAGTGTCCAACCTCACTAATGCTTTTGTGGCTGAACTGAAGCAAGTCCCTTCAGCAATGTTCCAACATCTAGTGGAAAGCATTTCCAGAAGACGGGAGACCATTATTGCAGCAAAGGGGGGACCAACTCCATATTAACGCCCATGATTTTGGAATCAGATGTCTGACATGCAGGTGTCCACATACTTTTGGTCATGTAGTATATATGTCTACCATGTCCATCTGACCTGGGACCCAGGCTCGATTCTTTCTGAATAAATTATTACGAACCTTCTGCAAAGACAATTCCCCTGGGAACGCTAAAAGAGAACCATGTTCTTTTTAATTTCTTGTCAGTGAGTTCACAACCTCAAATCTACACAGAACTAGTCAACTTGTCTTGAATAGTACAGATGTAGGATCTTAATTTCATAACTCTTTTTCTGCCAAGAATTGATTTCCCTTAACCAAAAATGTCAACCCCTACAAAAATGTCCATTAATTATAATCCACATGAAATTTTAACTTCCAGTTGTTGCAGGATTATTTTCCTGCATAGCAGAACTTGCTCGAGTTCTGTCGTCTGTCTGTGTGAGAGTGAACAACAACAGTCTAAGTGGCTCAGCAGGGAGTTCTGCTGGAGAAGGAACAGTTCTGTTGTTCTGTCTGTCTGGGTCTACTGAAGGAGTCGGTGGCTATTCCCTGTGGACACAGTTACTGTAGAAGCTGTATTGAGGGCTACTGGGATCAGGATGACCAGGGCATCTACAGCTGTCCTCAGTGCAATCAGACCTTCACTCCAAGGCCTACTCTGAGGAAAAACAACATGTTGGCTGAGGTGGTGGAGACACTGAAGAAGACAGGACTCCAGGCTGCTCCCCCTGCTCTGAGCTATGCTGGACCTGGAGATGTGGTGTGTGATTTCTGCACTGGGACCAGAAAGCAGAAAGCCCTCATGTCCTGTCTGGTGTGTCTGGTGTCTTACTGTGAGACTCACCTCCAACCTCACTATGATGTTCCTGTACTAAAGAAACACAAGCTGGTCAAAGCCACCGCACAACTACAGGAGAACATCTGCTCTCATCATGACCAACTGCTGGAGGTTTATTGTCGTACCGATCAACAGTGGATCTGTTATCATTGTGTGATGGATGAACATAAAGGCCATGATACAGTGTCAGCTGCAGCAGAGAGGACTGAGATACAGGTTAGACCAGAACAATTCTAAACATAGAATTTAAGACAGAGTAGGAACACTTTTAATAGGAGAAAGAAAAAGTAACATTGTTCAAATAAACTTGATCCAAAGCAGATGAAATATGAAAGTGAAACCTGAGTTATCCAAGTCTATGAGCATTTGAAACCCCATTATCATTCTGAATGCTCTATTATCAGTCCAAAGTTCAGTCTCTCTAATACATGTTGTGTATTGTAAAAACCATAATCATTCAATCAATTGTGTGCTGTGGTGACTGTGTAGTAACTGTATGCTGTGGTGACTGTGTAGTAACTGTGTGCTGTGGTGACTGTGTAGTAACTGTATGCTGTGGTGACTGTGTAGTAACTGTGTGCTGTGGTGACTGTGTAGTAACTGTGTGCTGTGGGGACTGTGTGCTGTGGTGACTGTGTAGTAACTGTGTGCTGTGGTGACTGTGTGCTGTGGTGACTGTGTAGTAACTGTGTGCTGTGGTGACTGTGTAGTAACTGTGTGCTGTGGTGAATGTGTAGTAACTGTGTGCTGTGGTGACTTTGTAGTAACTGTGTGCTGTGGTGACTGTGTGCTGTGGTGACTGTGTAGTAACTGTGTGCTGTGGTGACTGTGTGCTGTGGTGACTGTGTAGTAACTGTGTGCTGTGGTGACTGTGTAGTAACTGTGTGCTGTGGTGAATGTGTAGTAACTGTGTGCTGTGGTGACTTTGTAGTAACTGTGTGCTGTGGTGACTGCAGAGTAACTGTGTGTTGTGATGACAGTGTGTAGGAACTGTGTAATGTTGTGACTGTGTAGTAACTGTGTGCTGTGGTGACTGTGTAGTAACTGTGTACTGCGGTGACTGCATAGTAACTGTGTGCTGTGGTGAATTTGTCGTAACTGTGTGCTGTGGTGGCTGTGTAGTAACTGTGTACTATGGTGACTGTGTAGTAACTGTGTGCTGTGGTAACTGTGTAGTAACTGTGTGCTGTGGTGACTGTGTAGTAACTGTGTGCTGTGATGACTGCAGAGTAACTGTGTGCTGTGGTGAATGTGTAGTAACTGTGTGCTGTGGTGACTGTGTAGTAACTGTGTGCTGCGGTGAATGTGTAGTAACTGTGTGCTGTGATGACTGTGTAGGAACTGTGTGCTGTGGTGACTGTGTAGGAACTGTGTGCTGTGGTGACTGTGTAGTCACTGTGTGCTGTGGTGACTGTGTAGTAACTGTGTGCTGTGGTGACTGTGTATTAACTGTGTGCTGTGGTGAATGTGTAGTAACTGTGTGCTGTGGTGAATGTGTAGTAACTGTGGGCTGTGGTGACTGTGTAGTAACTGTGTGCTGTGGTGAATGTGTAGTAACTGTAAGCTGTATCTTGTTTTCCCTCTCTCTCATTTCTCTCTCTCTCCCTTCCTCCCTCTGTTTCTCTAACTACACTCTAGCAGAACCAGGAAGTCCCTCCCCCTCCCACAAATTCTCTTCTGATGAAACGAAACTGATCTGAGTCACTCTGTCGTCTGTCTGTGTGAGAGTGAACAACAACAGTCTAAATGGCTCAGCTGGGAGTTCTGCTGGAGAAGGAACAGTTCTGTTGTTCTGTCTGTCTGGGTCTACTGAAGGAGTCGGTGGCTATTCCCTGTGGACACAGTTACTGTAGAAGCTGTATTGAGGGCTACTGGGATCAGGATGACCAGGGCATCTACAGCTGTCCTCAGTGCAATCAGACCTTCACTCCAAGGCCTACTCTGAGGAAAAACAACATGTTGGCTGAGGTGGTGGAGACACTGAAGAAGACAGGACTCCAGGCTGCTCCCCCTGCTCTGAGCTATGCTGGACCTGGAGATGTGGCGTGTGATTTCTGCACTGGGACCAGAAAGCAGAAAGCCCTCATGTCCTGTCTGGTGTGTCTGGTGTCTTACTGTGAGACTCACCTCCAACCTCACTATGATGTTCCTGTACTAAAGAAACACAAGCTGGTCAAAGCCACCGCACAACTACAGGAGAACATCTGCTCTCATCATGACCAACTGCTGGAGGTTTATTGTCGTACCGATCAACAGTGGATCTGTTATCATTGTGTGATGGATGAACATAAAGACCATGATACAGTGTCAGCTGCAGCAGAGAGGACTGAGATACAGGTTAGACCAGAACAATTCTAAACATAGAATTTAAGACAGAGTAGGAACACTTTTAATAGGAGAAAGAAAAAGTAACATTGTTCAAATAAACTTGATCCAAAGCAGATGAAATATGAAAGTGAAACCTGAGTTATCCAAGTCTATGAGCATTTGAAACCCCATTATCATTCTGAATGCTCTTTTATCAGTCCAAAGTTCAGTCTCTCTAATACATGTTGTGTATTGTAAAAACCATAATCATTCAATCAATTGTGTGCTGTGGTGAATGTGTAGTAACTGTATGCTGTGGTGACTGTGTAGTAACTGTGTGCTGTGGTGACTGTGTAGTAACTGTATGCTGTGGTGACTGTGTAGTAACTGTGTGCTGTGGTGACTGTGTAGTAACTGTGTACTATGGTGACTGTGTAGTAACTGTATGCTGTGGTGACGGTAACTGTGTGCTGTTGTGACTGTGTAGTAACTATGTGCTGTGGTGACTGTGTAGTAACTGTGTGCTGTGGTGACTGTGTAGTAACTGTGTGCTGTGGTGACTGTGTAGTAACTGTGTGCTGTGGTGACTGTGTAGGAACCGTGTAATGTTGTGACTGTGTAGTAACTGTGTGCTGTGGTGAATGTGTAGTAACTGTGTGCTGTGGTGACTGTGTAGTAACTGTGTGCTGTGGTGACTGTGTAGTAACTGTGTGCTGTAGTGACTGTGTAGTAACTGTGTGCTGTGGTGACTGTGTAGTAACTGTGTGCTGTGGTGACTGTGTCGTAACTGTGTGCTGTGGTGACTGTGTAGTAACTGTGTGCTGTGGTGACTGTGTAGTAACTGTGTGCTGTAGTGACTGTGTAGTAACTGTGTGCTGTGGTGACTGTGTAGTAACTGTGTGCTGTGGTGACTGTGTAGTAACTGTGTGCTGTGGTGACTGTGTAGTAACTGTGTGCTGTAGTGACTGTGTAGTAACTGTGTGCTGTGGTGACTGTGTAGTAACTGTGTGTTGTGGTGACTGTGTAGTAACTGTGTGCTGTGGTGACTGTGTAGTAACTGTGTGCTGTAGTGACTGTGTAGTAACTGTCTGTCCACAAGTCAGAGTCCACTAGGATGACACACCAAATGTGTTTGATGGATCGCGGGAAAAGAGCAGGAATAGGTTATTGTAGGCTACAGTCCAAGCTATGTCTTCCAATGGTGCGACTGCTGTCGGCATCCAAAGATTTTCCAATTGAATAAACGCTTTGAGGTAAGGATGACAGCAGTGGTGTAGTCTACTGCGATACGGATATGACTTTTTATTGATATCTACATTGCGCATTGATGTGAATCACACTGCTGCTCTCTCATTTAGCTACACTTGAAGTTAGACGTTTACATACACCTTAGCCAAATACATTTAAACTCAGTTTTTCACAATTCCTGACATTTAATCAGAGTAAAAATTCCCTGTCTTAGGTCAGTTAGGATCATCACTTTATTTTAAGAATGTGAAATGTCAAAATAATAGTAGAGAGAATGATTTATTTCAGTTTTTATTTCTTTCATCACATTCCCAATGGGTCAAAGTTTACATACACTCAATTATTATTTGGTAGCATTGCCTTTAAATTGTTTAACTTGGGTAAAACATTTCGGGTAGCCTTCCACAAGTTCCCCACAATAAGTTGGGTGAATTTTGGCCCATTCCTCCTGACAGAGTGTCACAGGCATCGTTTTGAACAGACCAAGGCGCAGCATGTATAGTGCTCATCTTCTTTTATTTTGAGAGAACACTTGAACAAAATAACCAAACGACAAACAACAGTTCCGTAAGGTACAACGACTATACGGAAACAACCACCCACAAAACCCAAAGGAAAACAGGCTGGCTAAGTATGGTTTCCAATCAGAGACAACGAAAGACACCTGCCTCTGATTGGAAACCATACTCGGCCAAACCTGGAAAACGAAACATAGAAAATGAAAGCTAGAACACATTCCCCTAGAAACCAACAAACCCCAAAACACACAAAACAACCACCCTGCCACGCCCTGACCATTCTACTATGGCAAATGACCCTTTTACCTGGTCAGGACGGGACACGGAGCTGGTGTAACTGAGTCAGGTTTGTAGGCCTCCTTGCTCGCACACGCATTTTCAGTTCTACCCACAAGTTTTCTATAGGATTGAGGTCAGGGCTTTGTGATGGACACTCCAATACCTTGACTGTTGTCCTTAAGCCATTTTGCCACAACTTTGGAAGTATGCTTGGGGTCATTGTCCATTTGGAAGACCCATTTGCAACCAAGCTTTAACTTCCTGACTGATGTCTTGAGATGTTGCTTCAATATATCCACATTATTTTCCTGCCTCATGATGCCATCTATTTTGTGAAGTGCACCAGTCTCTCCTGCAGCAAAGCACCCCCACAACATGGTGCTGCAACCCCCGTGCTTCACGGTTGTTCTTCAGCTTGCAAGCCTCCCCCTTTTTCCTCCAAACATAACGCTGGTCATGATGGCCAAACAGTTCTATTTTACTTTCATCAGACAAGAGGACATTTCTCCAAAAAGTACGATCTTTGTCCCCATATGCAGTTGCAAACCGTAATCTGGCATTTTTATGGCAGTTTTGGAGCAGTGGCTTCTTCCTTGCTGAGCAGCCTTTCAGGTTATGTCGATATAGGACTCATTTAACTGTGGATATAGATACTTTTGTACCTGTTTCCTCCAGCATCTTCACAAGGTCCTTTGCTGTTGTTCTGGGATTGATTTGCACTTTTCGCACCAAAGTATGTTCATTTCTAGGAGACAGAATGCGTCTCCTTCCTGAGCGGTATGACGGCTGCGCAGTCCGATGGTGTTTATACTTGCGTACTATTGTTTGTACAGATGAACGTGGTACCTTCAGGCGTTTTGAAATTGCTCCCAAGGATGAACCAGACTTGTGGAGGTCTACAATTTCTTTTCTGAAGTCTTGGCTGATTTCTTTTGATTTTCCCATGATGTCAAGCAAAGAGGCACTGAGTTTGAAGGTAGGCCTTGAAATACATCCACAGGTACACCTCCAATTGAATCAAATGATGTCAATTAGCCTATCAGAAGCTTCTAAAGTCATGACATCATTTTCTGGAATTTTCCAAGCTGTTTAAAGGCACGGTCAACTTAGTGTATGTAAACTTCTGACCCACTGGAATTGTGATACAGTGAATTATAAGTGAAATAGTCTGTCTGTAAACAATTGCTGGAAAAATGTATTGTGTCATGCACAAAGTAGATGTCCTAACTGACTTGCAAAAACTATAGTTTGTTAACAAGAAATTTGTGGAGTGGTTGAAAAACGAGTTTTAATGACTCCAACCTAAGTGTATGTAAACTTCTGACTTCAACTGTATTTGTGCCTTATGGATTGTGGTTGTTGTGGATGGCTGTTCACAAATCTAAATGTCTATTTGAACCCAATAATGATTGAAATGAAGAAGTTTAAGCTGCCTATCAATCATTGTTTTTGAAACCAGTGGACAACCAGTGAAAAATGTACTCTTGCAACAGCTGCATAGTGCGGATCACAGCCTATGGAATAAAAGTGGGGCTTTTATTGCTCAATCTAATTCATGCTGATGAAAAACAAAATCCATAGGCCTAATGGACACACTTTTGCTAGACTTAAAGAGGCAATCTATATTTGCTACATCCATTTTTGGACTTTGCACATTCTTGGCATTCTCTCAATCAGCTTCATGAGGTACTCACCTGGAATGCATCTCAATTAACAGCTGTACCTTGGTAAAAATCTGATTTGTGGAATTTCTTTCCTTCTTAATGTGTTTGAGCCAATCAGTTTTGTTGTGACAAGGTATGGGTGGTATACAGAAGATAGCCATATTTGATAAAAGCCCAAGTCCATATTATGGCAAGAACAGCTCAAATAAGCAAAGAAAAACGACAGTCCATCATTACTTTAAGACATGAAGGTCAGTCAATGCGGAACATTTCAAGAACTTTGAAAGTTTATTCAAGTGCAGTTGCAAAAACTATCAAGCGCTATGATGAAACTGGCTCTAATGAGGACCGCCACAGGAATGTTGATATCATGGATGGTAAGTACTTGCATCCATAGCTTTGTCTATTAATCTGAGAGTGGTTCCATTTCTCCAGGCCAATCCCTCAGCTTCTTACCTAAACAGAAGTGGGGTGACCGTGTAGTAACCGTGTGCTGTGGTGACTGTGTAGTAACCGTGGGCTGTGGTGACTGTGTAGTAACTGTATGCTGTGGTGACTGTGTAGTAACTGTGCTGTGGTGACTGTGTAGTAACTGTGCTGTGCTGACTGTGTAGTAACTGTGCTGTGGTGACTGTGTAGTAACTGTGCTGTGGTGACTGTGTAGTAACTGTGCTGTGGTGACTGTGTAGTAACTGTGCTGTGGTGACTGTGTACTGTGGTGATTGACATGTGATGTAGGTGAGAACACAGTTTGGTTGAGAGAACTGGCCTTTTTAACAATCAATATATATATATATTTCTTTACCTTTATTTAACTAGGCAAGGCAGTTAAGAACAAATTCTTTTTTTACAATGACAGCCTAATTGTGCGCCACCCAATCACGGCCGGATGTGATACAGCATGCATTCGAACCAGGGACTGTAGTAACACCTCTTGCGCTGAGATGCAGTGCCTTAGACCGCTGTGCCGCTCGGAGCCCTAACAATATAGATCATATACTTTTCCAAATGGACTTTCTCCAGATTTTCATCCCCACTGTAACGGCTGTCGTCGGGAATAGAGGACCAAAACGCAGCAGGAATGTGGATGCTCATCTTGTTATTTATTTTAAATAATGAGAACACCAAAATAACAAAATGAAGAACGCAAGAACAACAAAACAGTCTTGTCAGGCTCACACAGGCAAAACAAGAAACAATCTCCCACAACACTACACCAAACAATTATATATATAGGACTCTCAATCAGAGGCAACGAGAAAGCACCTGCCTCCAATTGAGAGTCCAACCCCCCATTAACCTACACATAGAAATACCACAAACCAGAAAGAACATAGAAATACAAAACATAGAACATGGACCAAAACCCGTAAATAATAAATCAAACACCCTACTACATAAATCACCACCCCGAACCACATAAACAAAATATCCTCTGCCACGTCCTGACCAAACTACAATATCAAATAACCCTTATACTGGTCAGGACGTGACACCTACCCTCTATGTTACTTCACTGTTGAACTATTGGACACATTAGAAAAACAGTAGGATGGGTCCACACATATGGCTTTACTTCATTTTACTTTTTTATTTTCGCTGCATCAGGTATAACGTAGACAGACGTTTCAGCATTTTAGCGTTCTTCAGTGTGTAGGTACCTACGGGATTTTCACACCAACCAAACTTTTGGAAGAGCGTGATGGTCCCCTTTTAATTGCTGTAACTAATGGACATATAAAACTTGGTAGCTCAATGAAGAGTGTTTCTCCACAGAGTCAGCTGGGAATGAGTCAGCAGAAGGTCCAGCAGAGAGTTCAGGAGAGAGAGAAGGTGCTGAAGGAGATCCAACAGGCTGTGGAGTCTCTTAAGGTGAGTATTATTATTGACCAGAGGAGATGCACATTTTACTTCCCTCCTCCAGTCAGCCAGTGAGTGAGAGGCCCTCTCCAATCAGACTTTCTGAGTCCCCCTGTGGGGAACAGGCGGGGCCGGCACTAGGCATAAGAAACATAAGCTGTCGCTTAGGGCCCCAACCCCCCCTGAAAAAGTTTGAGGGACTCAGCCAGGTTCTGAACTTCCTGTTGAGAGTTAGAGAGTTAGTAGAATACACAAGTTGCAATTTTGAAATGTGGTTGTGTATCAGCAGTTTTCCTCTTGTTATGTCAGTCACTGACAGTCACTCAATTAGCCATGTCAGCAATACATTTTTAGATTGGTAAGTTAGTCTAGCCAGCTATCTAAACTTGTAGTTATCATGGCCAAATTACCGATTGAGCACGAAGGGTACCTGCCCATGGGCCTTGACCTTCAGGGGCCCCCACTGATTTTCACTCTCATGGTATAAGTCAAAATGTGTAGAATTTCAGGAAATTAGCTTTAAACTGCAAAAATGTATCTCCACACCATGGCTAAATGTGTAGAATTGCAGGAAATGTACTTTAAAAAGGAAACATTTTCTCTCTGCCGTCAAGAGGGGGTCACTAAAATGTTTTACCCGCGAGGTGGGGAGACCGCCAAGCAAATCTCTCTTAGGGCCTCCAAAAGGCTAAGGCCATCCCTAGGAACAGGCAGTCTGGGCTCCTAGTTACAGAGAGGATAGACTGATAACACGGAGCCTTCACTATTTTGTCCTTTTCTCTCTATTCATTCTATCTCCCTCTCTCTTTCTTTCTCTTGCTCTCTCTCTGTCCTAACAGCTCTCTTCAAATGCAGTCGTGGAGGACAGTGAGAGGATCTTTACTGAGCTGATCCGCTCCATGGAGGAAAGGCGCTCCGAGGTGAAGGAGCTGATCAGAGCCCAGGAGAAGGCTGAAGTGAGTCGAGCTGAAGGACTCCTGGAGCAACTGGAGCAGGAGATAGTTGAGCTGAGGAGGAGAGATGCTGAGCTGGAGCAGCTCTCACACACAGAGGATCACATCCATTTCCTTCAGGTAACTATACTGTCTTGTTAGGCCTATACATGATATGAATATGAAGTTACAGTAATGTAAATCTCTCTCTCTCTCTCTCTCTCTCTCCTCTCTCTCTCTCTCTCTCTCTCTCTCTCTCTCTCTCTCTCTCTCTCTCTCTCTCTCTCTCTCTCTCTCTCTCTCTCTCTCTCTCTCTCTCTCTCTCTCTCTCTCTCCAGAGTTATCAGTCTCTCTCCAGTCCCAGTGTATCTTCAGTCTTGCCCAGCATCGTTGTCTTTCCTCTTCAGTACTTTGGAGATGTGAGTAAGTCTGTGTCTGAGTTGAGAGAGAAAGTAGAAGACCTCCTTAAAGGAGAATGGACCAAGATCTCCACTACAGGTGGGTTGGAAATACTAAATCTGCGAGTTATTCAGGTGGCCCAAATCTGATCTTTTGCCAATTCTGATCTTTTGACCAATCAGATGAGATCTTTTTCCACTAATTGGACAGAAGACCAGAATTGGTCTCGCTGTGTAAACAAAGCCCTTTACTTAAATACTAACCCTTAACTTTCCTAACTTTTGTATGGACTATTTCTATCATTTTACCGCTGCTCACAAACCAAATTTTCGTCTGGGGACAATAAAGTTTGATGGATTGATTATTTGATTGATTAAAATAACATCAAATACAGCATCAAATTGTCATCCTGTGTCCTCCTGTCTCTCTGTCTCTCTCTAGGAATAGCAGGTCATAACAACCACAGCTCCCAGATGAAAGCTGCTCTACAGCAAGACGACCCCATGAAGGACAAGGACAGGGGTCAGGAGGTCAAACGGCGCCCAAGTAGCGAGTTCCCTGTTGGAAACCTGGTCAATATTGACAACACTCCGGTCGCCAAATCACTGCACGGACACAGTGAGAGAGAAAGGGAAAAAAAGAGGGATAGAGGGATTGAAAGAAAAATGGATGGGGCGAGGGATGGTGTGAGGGATAGAGGGTGGAAAAGAGAGAGGGATGGAGGAAGGGAAAGAGAGATGGAGGGGGCGAGGGAAGAAGCGATGGATATAAGGTGGGAAAGCGAGAGGGATGGAACGAGAGAAGGAGTGAGGGATGAGGAGGAGAAGAGGTCGTGCTGCTCTCTCTCTGAGCTGAAGAAAGTCCCTCAGTGTCACGTGGAGCTGGAGCCGCTGTCCTTCAGCAGAACTCACAACGTCCTCGTAGATGTAAGACTCTCTGGCATCGCTCTGTCTGGTCTGAATAACTGTGTGTGGTGTCTTTCTTTGTTATTGATTATGGAGAGAATGAGGAAGAGAAGGTAGATGTCTGAACAGCGCATTCTTCACCACACTGTCTGTGTGGGTGGACCATTTCAGATTGACATTTCAGATTGACGACAAGGAACTTGAAGCATTTCACATCCCCCACTGCATGAATATTAAACAGTGCAGATTAATAAAAAAGCTTCCATCTAAAGCGCCTGAGAGTGAACTGGATTGTTGAAATCATTGCTGTCTCTCACAGATCATTCATGTCTCTGTCTACCTCCCTATTCAGGTGAATGAGTTCCACCATAAAAGGACATTGAAACCTCATTCTGGACGTCATGTGTGGCACAGTGACTTAGTTAAGATGCCCTGCTCACCAGAAAGCCTCATCAAGACTGGATCGGTGGGTTCATTGATTGATTTATTGATACTTTATTTGTCGATTGACTGGTTCAATAGAATGGTTGGTTGGTTGGTTAACTGATTGATTGATTTGCTGGCATAATGATTGATTTGTTACTAGGTTGGTTAGTTGAGTGGTTAGTTGGTTGAGTAAATAGTTGATTGATTGGTTAGTTGGTTGATTGGTTAGTTGGTTGGTTGATTGGTTAGTTAGTTGGTTGATTGGTCGGTTGGTTGATTGACTTTTCCCAGGTAATCAGCTCTGAGCAAAGTCGGTGGGAGGTGGTCTCTAAACAGCTGGAGAGTCTGGCCAAGAAGACCACTGCATCAGTGGGTGACGTAGAGGTACGACACACACACACACACATGCCTCCATTATCCTAACATTTCCTAACATGCCTCTATTATCCTAACATTTCCTAACATGCCTCCATCATCCTAACATTTCCTAACACGCCTCTATTATCCTAACATTTCCTAACATGCCTCTATTATCCTAACATTTCCTAACATGCCTCTATTATCCTAACATTTCCTAACATGCCTCTATTATCCTAACATTTCCTAACATGCCTCTATTATCCTAACATTTCCTAACATGCCTCTATTATCCTAACATTTCCTAACACGCCTCTATTATCCTAACATTTCCTAACACGCCTCTATTATCCTAACATTTCCTAACACGCCTCTATTATCCTAACATTTCCTAACATGCCTCCTCATGTTAACCTGGGTTTGGGGTAACAGTTAAGGAGGGGTTAGCATGTTTGACCAGTACTGTTTAACTATGATCTACATGTTTCTCTCCACTTAGAAAGCCATAAAGAAATACAACCCAAGGTATGAAGCTCAATGGTCCTTTGATGCCCTGCATACCTTTGTTAAGGTCAGTTACCACTTCACTGTGAATGTCAACTCTCTCTAAATGTGTTATGTAGAATTACATATATTCTCCTTTCCCTCTCCTCTAGAAATCACCCAAAGAAGAGAAATACTACATGTCTGTTTTTCCTAAGATAGCAGAGCTGGCCTCCAGCCTGCCTCACTATATCAAGAAGGTAACAACATAGGAACTGCATTATGTACACTATGTAGGGTACAGAGGTAGTATACTATGTAGGTACAGAGGTAGTGTACTATGTAAGGTACAGAAGTAGTGTAATAGGGTACAGAGGTAGTGTACTATGTAGGGCACAGAAGTAGTGTACTATGTAGGGTACAAGGTAGTGTACTATGTAGGGCACAGAAGTAGTGCACTATGTAGGGCACAGAGGTAGTGTACTATGTAGGGTACAGAGGTAGTGTACTATGTAGGGCACAGAGGCAGTGTACGATGTAGGGTACAGAAGTAGTGCACTATGTAGGGTACAGAGATAGTGTACTATGTAGAGTACAGAGATAGTGTACTATGTAGAGTACAGATGTAGTGTACTATGTAGGGTACAGATTGTAAAGGTACTGAATGTGTGTTCTCTACTCAATCTGTTAAATGTGTGTGTGTGAGTGTGCTTGCGTGCGTGTGTGTGTGTGTGTGTGTGTGTGTGTGTGTGTGTGTGTGTGTGTGTGTGTGTGTGTGTGTGTGTGTGTGTGTGTGTGTGTGTGTGTGCGTGTGTGTGTGTGTGTGTGTGTGTAGGCTATCCCTCTACTCCAGAAGGGCCAGACTCAGTCCATCACGTTGACCCAGAGTCAGATAGCTTGTCTGCTGGCCAACGCCTTCTACTGCACCTTCCCCCACCGCAACTCCCCCAACCCCAGAGCAGAGTACCACAACTACCCCACCATCAACTTTAACAGGTCAGAACACACACAACAAACTCCACTGAGGACCCACACACACATAGAGACAACACAAAGTATTCCAACTTCAACAGATGATAACATGTGACCACTCTATCTCTCTGTGTTGTCAGTCTGTTTGAAAAGTGGTCTGAGAGGAAGAGAGAGAAGCTGAGAGCCCTCCTTCATTACTTCCACACTGTCACAGACCCAGGTAAGTTACTACCACACACTACTATAGTCACTATAATGACTGGAATACAAGTACTGTAGGGTACAGAATGAGTGTATTATGTAGGTTACAGGAACCTATTAAACCTGTTTGGGATAGGGGGCAGTATTTTCACGGCCGGATAAAAAACCTACCCGATTTAATCTGGTTACTACTCCTGCCCAGAAACTAGAATATGCATATAATTAGTAGATTTGGATAGAAAACACTCTAAAGATTCTAAAACTGTTTGAATGGTGTCTGTGAGTATAACAGAACTCATATGGCAGGCCAAAACCTGAGAAGATTCTATACAGGAAGTGCCCTGTCTGACCATTTCTTGTCCTTCTAGGGCATCTCTATCAAAAAATACAGCATCTCTGCTGTAACATGACATTTTCTAAGGCTTTCATTGGCTCTAGGAAGGCGCCAGAAAGTGGAATGAGAGCTCTGCAGTCTCTGGGCAAAAAACAGCAGGGTTTTTTGTGAGTGGTCCTTCTGGGAACAATGACACTTAGGCACGCGTGCACGAGATGACTCCATTTTTTTCTTTCAGTGTTTGAACGAATACATCGTCGCCCGGTTCGAATATTATTGCTATTTTACGAGAAAAATAGCATAAAAATTTATTTTAAACAGCGTTTGACATGCTTCGAAGTACGGTAATGGAATATTTTGAAATGTTTTGTCACGAAATGCGCCGGCGCGTCACCCTTTGGATAGTGACTTGAACGCACGAACAAAACGGAGCTATTTGGATATAACTATGGATTATTTCGAACCAAAACAACATTTGTTGTTGAAGTAGAAGTCCTGGGAGTGCATTCTGACGAAGAACAGCAAAGGTGATCCAATTTTTCTAATAGTAAATCTGAGTTTGATGAGGGCCAAACTTGGTGGGTGTCAAATTAGCTAGCCATGATGGCCGGGCTATCTACTCAGAATATTGCAAAATGTGCTTTCACCGAAAAGCTATTTTAAAATCTGACACCGCGATTGCATAAAGGAGTTCTGTATCTATAATTCTTAAAATAATTGTTATGTATTTTGTGAACGTTAATCGTGAGTAATTTAGTAAATTCACCGGAAGTTTTCGGTGGGTATGCTAGTTCTGAACATCACATGCTAATGTAAAAAGCTGGTTTTTGATATAAATATGAACTTGATTGAACAAAACATGCATGTATTGTATAACATAATGTCCTAGGAGTGTCATCTGATGAAGATCATCAAAGGTTAGTGCTGCATTTAGCTGTGGTTTTGGTTTTTGTGACATATATGCTAGCTTGAAAAATGGGTGTTTGATTATTTCTGGCTGGGTACTCTCCTGACATAATCTAATGTTTTGCTTTCGCTGTAAAGCCTTTTTGAAATCGGACAATGTGGTTAGATAAAGGAGAGTCTTGTCTTTGAAATGGTGTAAAATAGTCATATGTTTGAGAAATTGAAATTCCGCTAGCGGAACGTCTGTCTATAAGAGGTTATTAAGACAGTCTGATGAGGAATACCCTCTGATAATAGTTGCTGTGGGAACCAGATTTACCTGTCTGAACTTTGACCCTTGTTGTTGCCATGACAGCAACCAGGCCCAGTGGACTGGTGACCTTTGAGAGGCGCTACATCAGAGACAGAGACATGCCCATCTGGGAGAGGTACACACACACACACACACACACACACACACACACACACACACACACACACACACACACACACACACACACACACACACACACACACACACACACACACATACACACACACACAGACAGACAGACACAAACTCACACACAAACACACAGACAAACTTAATATGTCCCCTCTTGTCTTTCTCTGTGTGTCAGTTGTAAGGAGACTGTTCCTAAACTCCACGTCACCTCAGCAGGCTGCATAGAGGAACAGGGAGCAGGGATGCTACAGGTGTGTGTGTGTGTGTGTGTGTGTGTGTGTGTGTGTGTGTGTGTGTGTGTGTGTGTGTGTGTGTGTGTGTGTGTGTGTGTGTGTGTGTGTGTGTGTGTGTGTGTGTGTGTGTGTGTGTGTGTGTGTGTACATTGTTAGACATGACCGCCAGAAGATCTATATTAATATATTGTAGTTAGCTTGAATTGTGTGATTGCATTCTATTTATTTTTTGAATCAATGTGTGTACCACATACACCAGATATTGTTGTTGTGGTGGAGGTCAGGGGGAGGTGCTGATTGGACGGCTACATGGAGCAGGCCTTTTCTGACAAGCTGCTTCAGTACCAGCCCCTTGTGGTGCTGGGACAGCCTGGGTGGAGGTACAAGCTGGTGGTGCTGATATTTGGCAGTCTTGGCCACGTACACAGGCTTGCAGTGTGTGGCCTCCAGATTGCGGGCTGACAAAACTACAGCAAACCAATTGGCTCAGTACTGCTCTGTTTCAGCTGTCGTGGGCAGCCTTTGGAGAAGGAGGTGCCTTGAAATGTTTGGATCCTTTCTTTATGTAAATGTTATTGGTGTGTGTGTGTGTGTGTTGCAGGTATAAATATATGGCTCTGGTGTGTGTGTGTGTGTGTGTGTGTGTGTGTGTGTGTGTGTGTGTGTGTGTGTGTGTGTGTGTGTGTGTGTGTGTGTGTGTGTGTGTGTGTGTGTGTGTGTGTGTGTGTGTGTGTGTGTGTGTGTGTGTGTGTTTCAGGTGGACTTTGCCTGTAACATGATAGGAGGTGGAGTGTTGGGCTCAGGTCTGGTTCAGGAGGAGATTCTGTTCCTGATGAACCCAGAACTTATCGTATCTCGACTCTTCACTGAGAAACTAGGAGACAATGAGTGTCTCTTCATCACAGGTGTGTGTGTGTGTGTGTGTGTGTGTGTGTGTGTGTGTGTGTGCGTGTGCGTGCGTGCATGTATGTGTGTGTGTGAAGAATAGTAAAGAAACAAACATTTTACCAACTGGGGACATTTTGTTGGTCCACTCGAGGTCAAATGCTGTTTCTAGGGGGTTTAGTGTTAAGGTTAGAATTAGTGTTATGGTTAGAATTACATTAAGGGTTAGGAGCTAGGGTTAGTTTTAGGGTTACATGCTGACCACACTGCTCGCGTCGCGTGCATAATAAATGTACACATGCATGTTATTCAATCATTGCACCCACAATGCTCGCACACGTCTGCGTTGCCAGGCGCTAAAATAGAAGTTACTTCTATTTGTGGCGCAGAACACGTTGCAAGTCCTGCCTCTCCCATCTCCTCATTGGTTAATAGGAGCAGATTCCCACGTGCCATCTCCTCATTGGTTATACCCACTTGGCTGACTGAAAAACGAACTGAGGTAGGTCGTCGTCATGGTAATACTATTGCCAATCGCCATGTAAAGTCCAAAGAAGAAAAAGCATGGAAGGAGGCGAGATGACAAGAAATTATTTGGTTGACTGTTTTATGTGTGGATTCATTGTCGGAGTAGAGGACCTTGTGCATTTCAGGCAAAATAACAAATGAACCTTTATATCCCAGGCCAAATTGGCTAGCAACAGCAAGCTAGCTAAATAGGACAAATTAGCTAGCAACTGCAAGCTAGCTTGCTAAATTGCCATAAATGTTTAATGCTTTTAGACCTGACCCCAAATTAATATAATTGGTTCAGAGTTAATTTTGATATTTCAACCTGCGTGTCCTGATCGCGTTTGGTGTGGGGGAACAAAATCTACTTGTGCACAATGGCGCACGATGGCACGTCCAGTTTGGGTATGGTGTCAGGGTTAGGATTTTGGGTTAGGTTTAGAGTTAAGGTTAGGTTTAGAGGTAAGGTTAGGGTTAGGGTAAGGGTAAGAGTGCGGGTTAGGTTTAGGGTTAGGAGCTAGGGTTAGGTTTAGGGTTAAGGTTAGGTTTAGAGGTAAGGTTAGGGTTAGGGTAAGGGTAAGAGTACAGGTTAGGGGTTAGGGTTAAGGGAAAATAGGAGTTTGAATGGGACTTAATTGTGTGTCCCCACAAGGTTAGCTGCCCACCCACCATACCTACCACCCTTTATATCTGTCCCCTTCTCCCTACGTCACATCTTCTCTCTGTCACATGTGGTGGTTCATTTCATACTATCAAATGAGGAGAGACAAACTTATCACACAAGTCAGAGTTATACTTAAACTAAATCCTTAATCATTTATTGATAAGGAAGCAGGTCAATACAACACACATATAAAGTGAATCGATTGAGTGCTCTACGATAATGATGGTTGGTCGGCGAATCACCCTCCGATGATTCGTTATGAGCCCCGAGACAAAAGTACAAAGGTATTTTATAGCCAAGATACACCCCTTTCAACCTACATGACGAACAACAGATGTATAGAATGGGTCACAAGGTTAAGATTTGAATGAAAGATACTTATACTTCACAGCAGACAGTATCTGCTGTAAAAACAGTTCTCTCTCCCTGGTACCATATAGAACAGAAACATGAACTCATGCTCTGGAATTCGGTCTGTTTAGATCTCATCACCCAAAAGACATGGTAAATCTCCTGTCAGTGTGATCTCCCAGAGGCCCATTCTCAGTAGAACGTTCTAACCACCCCTTATTCTTTTGCATAAAACAACCATTTGATGCAATAATAGCAACATAACATAATCTTGTAATTTCCACCATACACATCTCTCTCTCTCTCTCTCTCTGTAGGTTCTCAACAGTTCAGTCAGTACAGTGGCTACAGCGACACTTTTAAGTGGGTAGGGCCTCACAGAGACAACATTGAGAGGTGAGCTCACTCACTCACTCACTCACTCACACACTCACACACCCACTCACGTACCCGCTAAAATCCCTGATTGCTCTGCCTGTGTTTGCAGGGATGAGTGGCAGAGGCTACACAGACAGATTGTGGCCATGGATGCTCTCCACTTCAGAAACCAGAGAGAACAGTACAACATGAGACAGGTCACCAGGGAACTCAACAAGGTGAGAGACAACCCTCCTCTCCTGTAGGGGCCAGATTACAGCTGATTAGTAGAATCAGGTGTGCTAGCTAGAGCAGGGCTGGAGATAAATCTGATGTCGGTGGTCTCCTGTAATATCCTCCCTCAGGCGTACTGTGGCTTTAAGGCAGATGACAACACTTACCCAGACTTCCTTCCTGACATCGCCACGGGCAACTGGGCCAGCAGAGCCTTCAATGGAGACCCCAAACTTAAAGGTACCCCTAACTG